>NC_092574.1:2508855-2544782 GCF_037975245.1 Apostichopus japonicus | reverse complement strand
TAAAATAGAAAGCTCCCGATGGATCTTTTAAAGTCCAAATTTTAAAGGGGAAAAAAAAAGAGGCAATATTTTGAGATAAAAAGACAACATTGTGAGATTTGGGGACACTGTTTTTCTTTCCTATGTCCTTATGAAGCCACCGTACAATGCTGACATATTGTGCACACACAATTAAACTGCCGCATGCAACCATCACAGTAGTCTACTGCTGTACACATGCAAGTAAAGGTTTAGTAGCTACAGCGTGATAATCTGACGTCTATCTTGTCCGTGCGCACATGCAAACAGTTATACAAGAGCGCTCACAAGAATATTCAGCACAAAATCAGAAGCGCGCGCTCCGAATATTTGTCTGCATTGCATGCTGTACGTACATAATACCTCCGTGCGCGCGTGTGCGTTGATCTATATACGAGTGTTTACTATACCGTCACACACAGTGGATTTTCAATGGAAAATATTTGTTGTCATTTTGTAGGCGTCCATATCAACACGTACTGTACTGGGCAGTTCTCTCTTCATTGCAAGCAGTGTGGTCTAGACGTTGGATATATCTTGACGTCGTTCCTCGCCTTAATTTAGTTGTTCGAACGACTACAATGACGGCCCGGGGTTGCAGAGAAGAAAAGGACGACATTTCAAGACATCGTAAACATAACGTGATTACGGTTAGTGATATTTTACATTATCTGAAGTTGTCTGCGTGCATGTATGTCTGTCTGTGAAGTTAGCCTATGCATAGTCTGCAACGTATACCTAGTCTAGGCCTATCAGTATATATGCCTTACTTTTGACAACAGTTTTATGCACAACGAGAACAGTGTTACGTCATGGATATGTACCTATGAGCAACTGAGGCATTTTGACGGCACTTAATGCTTTCTGGGATCAGTGTAGAAAAGTCTGTAGGAGAGTTAAAATACGTTCGGTCGGGATTGCGCCAGTAATATGTCGGTTACTTCTGTAGGTGCCAGACGTGGCACGAGAAGTTGAGAGCGCCATCGATGGCCATCTTCTACATGTCATCTATCCATTAGCGGCAGGGCTATTATTCACGATGTTACCATAGCAATGGAGCGTTAGATTTTAGATTCAAAACGGAGCTATTTTAATGAATATACAAGTCCATGGAATTGTCGTGAATTTCATATTTGCTTTGGTCATAATACGTTAAATACAGAGTAAAAGCTAGATAAGGTAGAAATTAGATAGATTTATTCGACAATGAGTAAAGTTTACCGGTAGAAAGTCCTAGTATGTCATAATTAAATCCTCCGCGCTACTAGGTTTAATTCTCGGCTAAGTCTGCTGTATTCGCATTATCTGCTTTGTGTACCGTCATGAATACCGCACGTTTCGATCGTTGTTAATGCACGGAGAGCTCGTGGCATTGTTTATAACGTTACCGTACCTGTTTGTATCACACTGTCTTTCAAACGCCTGCCTCAGTAAATCAGCATTTAAGAAATGTGAAGTTGTTCTAACAGGAGCATAGCTGTTTCCACACTTAACGGTTTATAATATAAAGGCTAAGTAATGACACAACATTCCCGAAGAACAAATATTATCAAGATTGTCAGAAAAGATGTCGCGGTGGCCTTACACTGTACAAAAGAAGCATTTCTTTTTGCAGGTACAATTTTCGTCCTTATGTATACTTTCATTAAAATTTCCAGTGAAAGGCGACGAGCGAGACAGAAATCAAATTTACTACTCAGGTCTTAAGTTCCGATTGGTTTCTAAGTACAAGTTGTGCAAAATATTGCAATGACCTACTTCGTTTACGCGAAACAATATACCAAATAGAAACAACCCCCACCCCCCCCTAAAAAAAAAACAGACAGACAAACAAACAAAGCAAAACAAATTTAAAACACCATGCATGTACATGCAGATATTAACAACAACCCCCCCCCCCCAAAAAAAAAAAATTATATAAAATAGTGCTTCGGCGTGGAATCGAACCTAGGCAGACATGAGCATCAATTTAATCTTAAATAAATTGTGATTACTTAGCGAGAAAAAGATGAATGCAAAATGTCAATAATTAATTTGAATTATTGTATTATAAAATTGAAGACAGAAAGCTAAAATTAACAAGAGATTACGCCTCATCGAGGCCATGGTTTCACTGAACGTTGAACATCAACCCAGTCCGAATCGACGTGAGCCCTCCATTGCAAGTCAGCTAGCCCACTTCTGGCCCGAAGGCCGGACTCTAAACGTAATCTCCCGGATGCTTTTGCGAACTAAGGGAGGATACGGAATTGGGATCCTAGGCCCGTGTAAAAATTCCACCTTGGCGATGCCGTTATAAACAAAGCAGTGTCTGTCATCCGATCGGCGCGATTCACACAGCCTGACAACAAACACCGACGCGCAGTGCTGTCTTCCAACCGTTCAGGCCACCACGCCAGCCTGGTGATTCTTGGGTCGAAATAATACTTCCAGTTCCAGATTGTTCCAAAACAATGTGATATGAATGCGTACCGTGCCCCAATTGGAGTATTGTACATTCGCACAAAAGTTTAACCGTGAAAGAAGAAACACGAAAAACAAAAAAACAAAAACACGAAAAAAACAACCAAAAAACACACGAAAAGACAAGTAAATTAAAAGCACACACACATACACACACAAGACGTAAAATGACTTAACGCAGTGCTTGTTTTGGCATATTTCCAGTCACCACGATCGTTTTGAATGCCTTGATGTGGAAGCACATAAATCAAAGTAGAGATGATGTGCAAATAAGGAGGATTGGAGGTGACACAGAGCATTTCATAAATTCTGTGTTTAAATCTGGATATGTTTCTCCGTGCGAGCAGACGGTTCAGTGTGCTTAACTTGCTCCTCTTCTAGCCCAAAGTCTAAACTGCGTCATGATATAGAAATGCGCATGCACCCTGACAGGCCAAGCCCTCAGATATCAACGGGGGAATGGGGGGGGGGGTCTGATATGTCAGTTGACAACTTCTAGCTATACTTTAGCGGACCCAAAACGTGACGGACTTATAGTGTGTAAGATAATGGAACGATTACTTCTGGTATATGACACTTACAACAGCTATAAAATAGAAAGCTCCCGATGGATCTTTTAAAGTCCAAATTTTAAAGGGGAAAAAAAAAGAGGCAATATTTTGAGATAAAAAGACAACATTGTGAGATTTGGGGACACTGTTTTTCTTTCCTATGTCCTTATTAAGCCACCGTACAATGCTGACATATTGTGCACACACAATTAAACTGCCGCATGCAACCATCACAGTAGTCTACTGCTGTACACATGCAAGTAAAGGTTTAGTAGCTACAGCGTGATAATCTGACGTCTATCTTGTCCGTGCGCACATGCAAACAGTTATACAAGAGCGCTCACAAGAATATTCAGCACAAAATCAGAAGCGCGCGCTCCGAAATATTTGTCTGCATTGCATGCTGTACGTACATAATACCTCCGTGCGCGCGTGTGCGTTGATCTATATACGAGTGTTTACTATACCGTCACACACAGTGGATTTTCAATGGAAAATATTTGTTGTCATTTTGTAGGCGTCCATATCAACACGTACTGTACTGGGCAGTTCTCTCTTCATTGCAAGCAGTGTGGTCTAGACGTTGGATATATCTTGACGTCGTTCCTCGCCTTAATTTAGTTGTTCGAACGACTACAATGACGGCCCGGGGTTGCAGAGAAGAAAAGGACGACATTTCAAGACATCGTAAACATAACGTGATTACGGTTAGTGATATTTTACATTATCTGAAGTTGTCTGCGTGCATGTATGTCTGTCTGTGAAGTTAGCCTATGCATAGTCTGCAACGTATACCTAGTCTAGGCCTATCAGTATATATGCCTTACTTTTGACAACAGTTTTATGCACAACGAGAACAGTGTTACGTCATGGATATGTACCTATGAGCAACTGAGGCATTTTGACGGCACTTAATGCTTTCTGGGATCAGTGTAGAAAAGTCTGTAGGAGAGTTAAAATACGTTCGGTCGGGATTGCGCCAGTAATATGTCGGTTACTTCTTGTAGGTGCCAGACGTGGCACGAGAAGTTGAGAGCGCCATCGATGGCCATCTTCTACATGTCATCTATCCATTAGCGGCAGGGCTATTATTCACGATGTTACCATAGCAATGGAGCGTTAGATTTTAGATTCAAAACGGAGCTATTTTAAATGAATATACAAGTCCCATGGAATTGTCGTGAATTTCATATTTGCTTTGGTCATAATACGTTAAATACAGAGTAAAAGCTAGATAAGGTAGAAATTAGATAGATTTATTCGACAATGAGTAAAGTTTACCGGTAGAAAGTCCTAGTATGTCATAATTAAATCCTCCGCGCTACTAGGTTTAATTCTCGGCTAAGTCTGCTGTATTCGCATTATCTGCTTTGTGTACCGTCATGAATACCGCACGTTTCGATCGTTGTTAATGCACGGAGAGCTCGTGGCATTGTTTATAACGTTACCGTACCTGTTTGTATCACACTGTCTTTCAAACGCCTGCCTCAGTAAATCAGCATTTAAGAAATGTGAAGTTGTTCTAACAGGAGCATAGCTGTTTCCACACTTAACGGTTTATAATATAAAGGCTAAGTAATGACACAACATTCCCGAAGAACAAATATTATCAAGATTGTCAGAAAAGATGTCGCGGTGGCCTTACACTGTACAAAAGAAGCATTTCTTTTTGCAGGTACAATTTTCGTCCTTATGTATACTTTCATTAAAATTTCCAGTGAAAGGCGACGAGCGAGACAGAAATCAAATTTACTACTCAGGTCTTAAGTTCCGATTGGTTTCTAAGTACAAGTTGTGCAAAATATTGCAATGACCTACTTCGTTTACGCGAAACAATATACCAAATAGAAACAACCCCCACCCCCCCTAAAAAAAAAACAGACAGACAAACAAACAAAGCAAAACAAATTTAAAACACCATGCATGTACATGCAGATATTAACAACAACCCCCCCCCCCCAAAAAAAAAAAAATTATATAAAATAGTGCTTCGGCGTGGAATCGAACCTAGGCAGACATGAGCATCAATTTAATCTTAAATAAATTGTGATTACTTAGCGAGAAAAAGATGAATGCAAAATGTCAATAATTAATTTGAATTATTGTATTATAAAATTGAAGACAGAAAGCTAAAATTAACAAGAGATTACGCCTCATCGAGGCCATGGTTTCACTGAACGTTGAACATCAACCCAGTCCGAATCGACGTGAGCCCTCCATTGCAAGTCAGCTAGCCCACTTCTGGCCCGAAGGCCGGACTCTAAACGTAATCTCCCGGATGCTTTTGCGAACTAAGGGAGGATACGGAATTGGGATCCTAGGCCCGTGTAAAAATTCCACCTTGGCGATGCCGTTATAAACAAAGCAGTGTCTGTCATCCGATCGGCGCGATTCACACAGCCTGACAACAAACACCGACGCGCAGTGCTGTCTTCCAACCGTTCAGGCCACCACGCCAGCCTGGTGATTCTTGGGTCGAAATAATACTTCCAGTTCCAGATTGTTCCAAAACAATGTGATATGAATGCGTACCGTGCCCCAATTGGAGTATTGTACATTCGCACAAAAGTTTAACCGTGAAAGAAGAAACACGAAAAACAAAAAAACAAAAACACGAAAAAAACAACCAAAAAACACACGAAAAGACAAGTAAATTAAAAGCACACACACATACACACACAAGACGTAAAATGACTTAACGCAGTGCTTGTTTTGGCATATTTCCAGTCACCACGATCGTTTTGAATGCCTTGATGTGGAAGCACATAAATCAAAGTAGAGATGATGTGCAAATAAGGAGGATTGGAGGTGACACAGAGCATTTCATAAATTCTGTGTTTAAATCTGGATATGTTTCTCCGTGCGAGCAGACGGTTCAGTGTGCTTAACTTGCTCCTCTTCTAGCCCAAAGTCTAAACTGCGTCATGATATAGAAATGCGCATGCACCCTGACAGGCCAAGCCCTCAGATATCAACGGGGGAATGGGGGGGGGGGTCTGATATGTCAGTTGACAACTTCTAGCTATACTTTAGCGGACCCAAAACGTGACGGACTTATAGTGTGTAAGATAATGGAACGATTACTTCTGGTATATGACACTTACAACAGCTATAAAATAGAAAGCTCCCGATGGATCTTTTAAAGTCCAAATTTTAAAGGGGAAAAAAAAAGAGGCAATATTTTGAGATAAAAAGACAACATTGTGAGATTTGGGGACACTGTTTTTCTTTCCTATGTCCTTATTAAGCCACCGTACAATGCTGACATATTGTGCACACACAATTAAACTGCCGCATGCAACCATCACAGTAGTCTACTGCTGTACACATGCAAGTAAAGGTTTAGTAGCTACAGCGTGATAATCTGACGTCTATCTTGTCCGTGCGCACATGCAAACAGTTATACAAGAGCGCTCACAAGAATATTCAGCACAAAATCAGAAGCGCGCGCTCCGAAATATTTGTCTGCATTGCATGCTGTACGTACATAATACCTCCGTGCGCGCGTGTGCGTTGATCTATATACGAGTGTTTACTATACCGTCACACACAGTGGATTTTCAATGGAAAATATTTGTTGTCATTTTGTAGGCGTCCATATCAACACGTACTGTACTGGGCAGTTCTCTCTTCATTGCAAGCAGTGTGGTCTAGACGTTGGATATATCTTGACGTCGTTCCTCGCCTTAATTTAGTTGTTCGAACGACTACAATGACGGCCCGGGGTTGCAGAGAAGAAAAGGACGACATTTCAAGACATCGTAAACATAACGTGATTACGGTTAGTGATATTTTACATTATCTGAAGTTGTCTGCGTGCATGTATGTCTGTCTGTGAAGTTAGCCTATGCATAGTCTGCAACGTATACCTAGTCTAGGCCTATCAGTATATATGCCTTACTTTTGACAACAGTTTTATGCACAACGAGAACAGTGTTACGTCATGGATATGTACCTATGAGCAACTGAGGCATTTTGACGGCACTTAATGCTTTCTGGGATCAGTGTAGAAAAGTCTGTAGGAGAGTTAAAATACGTTCGGTCGGGATTGCGCCAGTAATATGTCGGTTACTTCTTGTAGGTGCCAGACGTGGCACGAGAAGTTGAGAGCGCCATCGATGGCCATCTTCTACATGTCATCTATCCATTAGCGGCAGGGCTATTATTCACGATGTTACCATAGCAATGGAGCGTTAGATTTTAGATTCAAAACGGAGCTATTTTAAATGAATATACAAGTCCCATGGAATTGTCGTGAATTTCATATTTGCTTTGGTCATAATACGTTAAATACAGAGTAAAAGCTAGATAAGGTAGAAATTAGATAGATTTATTCGACAATGAGTAAAGTTTACCGGTAGAAAGTCCTAGTATGTCATAATTAAATCCTCCGCGCTACTAGGTTTAATTCTCGGCTAAGTCTGCTGTATTCGCATTATCTGCTTTGTGTACCGTCATGAATACCGCACGTTTCGATCGTTGTTAATGCACGGAGAGCTCGTGGCATTGTTTATAACGTTACCGTACCTGTTTGTATCACACTGTCTTTCAAACGCCTGCCTCAGTAAATCAGCATTTAAGAAATGTGAAGTTGTTCTAACAGGAGCATAGCTGTTTCCACACTTAACGGTTTATAATATAAAGGCTAAGTAATGACACAACATTCCCGAAGAACAAATATTATCAAGATTGTCAGAAAAGATGTCGCGGTGGCCTTACACTGTACAAAAGAAGCATTTCTTTTTGCAGGTACAATTTTCGTCCTTATGTATACTTTCATTAAAATTTCCAGTGAAAGGCGACGAGCGAGACAGAAATCAAATTTACTACTCAGGTCTTAAGTTCCGATTGGTTTCTAAGTACAAGTTGTGCAAAATATTGCAATGACCTACTTCGTTTACGCGAAACAATATACCAAATAGAAACAACCCCCACCCCCCCTAAAAAAAAAACAGACAGACAAACAAACAAAGCAAAACAAATTTAAAACACCATGCATGTACATGCAGATATTAACAACAACCCCCCCCCCCAAAAAAAAAAAAAAATTATATAAAATAGTGCTTCGGCGTGGAATCGAACCTAGGCAGACATGAGCATCAATTTAATCTTAAATAAATTGTGATTACTTAGCGAGAAAAAGATGAATGCAAAATGTCAATAATTAATTTGAATTATTGTATTATAAAATTGAAGACAGAAAGCTAAAATTAACAAGAGATTACGCCTCATCGAGGCCATGGTTTCACTGAACGTTGAACATCAACCCAGTCCGAATCGACGTGAGCCCTCCATTGCAAGTCAGCTAGCCCACTTCTGGCCCGAAGGCCGGACTCTAAACGTAATCTCCCGGATGCTTTTGCGAACTAAGGGAGGATACGGAATTGGGATCCTAGGCCCGTGTAAAAATTCCACCTTGGCGATGCCGTTATAAACAAAGCAGTGTCTGTCATCCGATCGGCGCGATTCACACAGCCTGACAACAAACACCGACGCGCAGTGCTGTCTTCCAACCGTTCAGGCCACCACGCCAGCCTGGTGATTCTTGGGTCGAAATAATACTTCCAGTTCCAGATTGTTCCAAAACAATGTGATATGAATGCGTACCGTGCCCCAATTGGAGTATTGTACATTCGCACAAAAGTTTAACCGTGAAAGAAGAAACACGAAAAACAAAAAAACAAAAACACGAAAAAAACAACCAAAAAACACACGAAAAGACAAGTAAATTAAAAGCACACACACATACACACACAAGACGTAAAATGACTTAACGCAGTGCTTGTTTTGGCATATTTCCAGTCACCACGATCGTTTTGAATGCCTTGATGTGGAAGCACATAAATCAAAGTAGAGATGATGTGCAAATAAGGAGGATTGGAGGTGACACAGAGCATTTCATAAATTCTGTGTTTAAATCTGGATATGTTTCTCCGTGCGAGCAGACGGTTCAGTGTGCTTAACTTGCTCCTCTTCTAGCCCAAAGTCTAAACTGCGTCATGATATAGAAATGCGCATGCACCCTGACAGGCCAAGCCCTCAGATATCAACGGGGGAATGGGGGGGGGGGGGTCTGATATGTCAGTTGACAACTTCTAGCTATACTTTAGCGGACCCAAAACGTGACGGACTTATAGTGTGTAAGATAATGGAACGATTACTTCTGGTATATGACACTTACAACAGCTATAAAATAGAAAGCTCCCGATGGATCTTTTAAAGTCCAAATTTTAAAGGGGAAAAAAAAAGAGGCAATATTTTGAGATAAAAAGACAACATTGTGAGATTTGGGGACACTGTTTTTCTTTCCTATGTCCTTATTAAGCCACCGTACAATGCTGACATATTGTGCACACACAATTAAACTGCCGCATGCAACCATCACAGTAGTCTACTGCTGTACACATGCAAGTAAAGGTTTAGTAGCTACAGCGTGATAATCTGACGTCTATCTTGTCCGTGCGCACATGCAAACAGTTATACAAGAGCGCTCACAAGAATATTCAGCACAAAATCAGAAGCGCGCGCTCCGAAATATTTGTCTGCATTGCATGCTGTACGTACATAATACCTCCGTGCGCGCGTGTGCGTTGATCTATATACGAGTGTTTACTATACCGTCACACACAGTGGATTTTCAATGGAAAATATTTGTTGTCATTTTGTAGGCGTCCATATCAACACGTACTGTACTGGGCAGTTCTCTCTTCATTGCAAGCAGTGTGGTCTAGACGTTGGATATATCTTGACGTCGTTCCTCGCCTTAATTTAGTTGTTCGAACGACTACAATGACGGCCCGGGGTTGCAGAGAAGAAAAGGACGACATTTCAAGACATCGTAAACATAACGTGATTACGGTTAGTGATATTTTACATTATCTGAAGTTGTCTGCGTGCATGTATGTCTGTCTGTGAAGTTAGCCTATGCATAGTCTGCAACGTATACCTAGTCTAGGCCTATCAGTATATATGCCTTACTTTTGACAACAGTTTTATGCACAACGAGAACAGTGTTACGTCATGGATATGTACCTATGAGCAACTGAGGCATTTTGACGGCACTTAATGCTTTCTGGGATCAGTGTAGAAAAGTCTGTAGGAGAGTTAAAATACGTTCGGTCGGGATTGCGCCAGTAATATGTCGGTTACTTCTTGTAGGTGCCAGACGTGGCACGAGAAGTTGAGAGCGCCATCGATGGCCATCTTCTACATGTCATCTATCCATTAGCGGCAGGGCTATTATTCACGATGTTACCATAGCAATGGAGCGTTAGATTTTAGATTCAAAACGGAGCTATTTTAAATGAATATACAAGTCCCATGGAATTGTCGTGAATTTCATATTTGCTTTGGTCATAATACGTTAAATACAGAGTAAAAGCTAGATAAGGTAGAAATTAGATAGATTTATTCGACAATGAGTAAAGTTTACCGGTAGAAAGTCCTAGTATGTCATAATTAAATCCTCCGCGCTACTAGGTTTAATTCTCGGCTAAGTCTGCTGTATTCGCATTATCTGCTTTGTGTACCGTCATGAATACCGCACGTTTCGATCGTTGTTAATGCACGGAGAGCTCGTGGCATTGTTTATAACGTTACCGTACCTGTTTGTATCACACTGTCTTTCAAACGCCTGCCTCAGTAAATCAGCATTTAAGAAATGTGAAGTTGTTCTAACAGGAGCATAGCTGTTTCCACACTTAACGGTTTATAATATAAAGGCTAAGTAATGACACAACATTCCCGAAGAACAAATATTATCAAGATTGTCAGAAAAGATGTCGCGGTGGCCTTACACTGTACAAAAGAAGCATTTCTTTTTGCAGGTACAATTTTCGTCCTTATGTATACTTTCATTAAAATTTCCAGTGAAAGGCGACGAGCGAGACAGAAATCAAATTTACTACTCAGGTCTTAAGTTCCGATTGGTTTCTAAGTACAAGTTGTGCAAAATATTGCAATGACCTACTTCGTTTACGCGAAACAATATACCAAATAGAAACAACCCCCACCCCCCCTAAAAAAAAAACAGACAGACAAACAAACAAAGCAAAACAAATTTAAAACACCATGCATGTACATGCAGATATTAACAACAACCCCCCCCCCCCAAAAAAAAAAAAAAAATTATATAAAATAGTGCTTCGGCGTGGAATCGAACCTAGGCAGACATGAGCATCAATTTAATCTTAAATAAATTGTGATTACTTAGCGAGAAAAAGATGAATGCAAAATGTCAATAATTAATTTGAATTATTGTATTATAAAATTGAAGACAGAAAGCTAAAATTAACAAGAGATTACGCCTCATCGAGGCCATGGTTTCACTGAACGTTGAACATCAACCCAGTCCGAATCGACGTGAGCCCTCCATTGCAAGTCAGCTAGCCCACTTCTGGCCCGAAGGCCGGACTCTAAACGTAATCTCCCGGATGCTTTTGCGAACTAAGGGAGGATACGGAATTGGGATCCTAGGCCCGTGTAAAAATTCCACCTTGGCGATGCCGTTATAAACAAAGCAGTGTCTGTCATCCGATCGGCGCGATTCACACAGCCTGACAACAAACACCGACGCGCAGTGCTGTCTTCCAACCGTTCAGGCCACCACGCCAGCCTGGTGATTCTTGGGTCGAAATAATACTTCCAGTTCCAGATTGTTCCAAAACAATGTGATATGAATGCGTACCGTGCCCCAATTGGAGTATTGTACATTCGCACAAAAGTTTAACCGTGAAAGAAGAAACACGAAAAACAAAAAAACAAAAACACGAAAAAAACAACCAAAAAACACACGAAAAGACAAGTAAATTAAAAGCACACACACATACACACACAAGACGTAAAATGACTTAACGCAGTGCTTGTTTTGGCATATTTCCAGTCACCACGATCGTTTTGAATGCCTTGATGTGGAAGCACATAAATCAAAGTAGAGATGATGTGCAAATAAGGAGGATTGGAGGTGACACAGAGCATTTCATAAATTCTGTGTTTAAATCTGGATATGTTTCTCCGTGCGAGCAGACGGTTCAGTGTGCTTAACTTGCTCCTCTTCTAGCCCAAAGTCTAAACTGCGTCATGATATAGAAATGCGCATGCACCCTGACAGGCCAAGCCCTCAGATATCAACGGGGGAATGGGGGGGGGGGGGGTCTGATATGTCAGTTGACAACTTCTAGCTATACTTTAGCGGACCCAAAACGTGACGGACTTATAGTGTGTAAGATAATGGAACGATTACTTCTGGTATATGACACTTACAACAGCTATAAAATAGAAAGCTCCCGATGGATCTTTTAAAGTCCAAATTTTAAAGGGGAAAAAAAAAGAGGCAATATTTTGAGATAAAAAGACAACATTGTGAGATTTGGGGACACTGTTTTTCTTTCCTATGTCCTTATTAAGCCACCGTACAATGCTGACATATTGTGCACACACAATTAAACTGCCGCATGCAACCATCACAGTAGTCTACTGCTGTACACATGCAAGTAAAGGTTTAGTAGCTACAGCGTGATAATCTGACGTCTATCTTGTCCGTGCGCACATGCAAACAGTTATACAAGAGCGCTCACAAGAATATTCAGCACAAAATCAGAAGCGCGCGCTCCGAAATATTTGTCTGCATTGCATGCTGTACGTACATAATACCTCCGTGCGCGCGTGTGCGTTGATCTATATACGAGTGTTTACTATACCGTCACACACAGTGGATTTTCAATGGAAAATATTTGTTGTCATTTTGTAGGCGTCCATATCAACACGTACTGTACTGGGCAGTTCTCTCTTCATTGCAAGCAGTGTGGTCTAGACGTTGGATATATCTTGACGTCGTTCCTCGCCTTAATTTAGTTGTTCGAACGACTACAATGACGGCCCGGGGTTGCAGAGAAGAAAAGGACGACATTTCAAGACATCGTAAACATAACGTGATTACGGTTAGTGATATTTTACATTATCTGAAGTTGTCTGCGTGCATGTATGTCTGTCTGTGAAGTTAGCCTATGCATAGTCTGCAACGTATACCTAGTCTAGGCCTATCAGTATATATGCCTTACTTTTGACAACAGTTTTATGCACAACGAGAACAGTGTTACGTCATGGATATGTACCTATGAGCAACTGAGGCATTTTGACGGCACTTAATGCTTTCTGGGATCAGTGTAGAAAAGTCTGTAGGAGAGTTAAAATACGTTCGGTCGGGATTGCGCCAGTAATATGTCGGTTACTTCTTGTAGGTGCCAGACGTGGCACGAGAAGTTGAGAGCGCCATCGATGGCCATCTTCTACATGTCATCTATCCATTAGCGGCAGGGCTATTATTCACGATGTTACCATAGCAATGGAGCGTTAGATTTTAGATTCAAAACGGAGCTATTTTAAATGAATATACAAGTCCCATGGAATTGTCGTGAATTTCATATTTGCTTTGGTCATAATACGTTAAATACAGAGTAAAAGCTAGATAAGGTAGAAATTAGATAGATTTATTCGACAATGAGTAAAGTTTACCGGTAGAAAGTCCTAGTATGTCATAATTAAATCCTCCGCGCTACTAGGTTTAATTCTCGGCTAAGTCTGCTGTATTCGCATTATCTGCTTTGTGTACCGTCATGAATACCGCACGTTTCGATCGTTGTTAATGCACGGAGAGCTCGTGGCATTGTTTATAACGTTACCGTACCTGTTTGTATCACACTGTCTTTCAAACGCCTGCCTCAGTAAATCAGCATTTAAGAAATGTGAAGTTGTTCTAACAGGAGCATAGCTGTTTCCACACTTAACGGTTTATAATATAAAGGCTAAGTAATGACACAACATTCCCGAAGAACAAATATTATCAAGATTGTCAGAAAAGATGTCGCGGTGGCCTTACAGTGTACAAAAGAAGCATTTCTTTTTGCAGGTACAATTTTCGTCCTTATGTATACTTTCATTAAAATTTCCAGTGAAAGGCGACGAGCGAGACAGAAATCAAATTTACTACTCAGGTCTTAAGTTCCGATTGGTTTCTAAGTACAAGTTGTGCAAAATATTGCAATGACCTACTTCGTTTACGCGAAACAATATACCAAATAGAAACAACCCCCACCCCCCCTAAAAAAAAAACAGACAGACAAACAAACAAAGCAAAACAAATTTAAAACACCATGCATGTACATGCAGATATTAACAACAACCCCCCCCCCCAAAAAAAAAAAAAAAAAAAATTATATAAAATAGTGCTTCGGCGTGGAATCGAACCTAGGCAGACATGAGCATCAATTTAATCTTAAATAAATTGTGATTACTTAGCGAGAAAAAGATGAATGCAAAATGTCAATAATTAATTTGAATTATTGTATTATAAAATTGAAGACAGAAAGCTAAAATTAACAAGAGATTACGCCTCATCGAGGCCATGGTTTCACTGAACGTTGAACATCAACCCAGTCCGAATCGACGTGAGCCCTCCATTGCAAGTCAGCTAGCCCACTTCTGGCCCGAAGGCCGGACTCTAAACGTAATCTCCCGGATGCTTTTGCGAACTAAGGGAGGATACGGAATTGGGATCCTAGGCCCGTGTAAAAATTCCACCTTGGCGATGCCGTTATAAACAAAGCAGTGTCTGTCATCCGATCGGCGCGATTCACACAGCCTGACAACAAACACCGACGCGCAGTGCTGTCTTCCAACCGTTCAGGCCACCACGCCAGCCTGGTGATTCTTGGGTCGAAATAATACTTCCAGTTCCAGATTGTTCCAAAACAATGTGATATGAATGCGTACCGTGCCCCAATTGGAGTATTGTACATTCGCACAAAAGTTTAACCGTGAAAGAAGAAACACGAAAAACAAAAAAACAAAAACACGAAAAAAACAACCAAAAAACACACGAAAAGACAAGTAAATTAAAAGCACACACACATACACACACAAGACGTAAAATGACTTAACGCAGTGCTTGTTTTGGCATATTTCCAGTCACCACGATCGTTTTGAATGCCTTGATGTGGAAGCACATAAATCAAAGTAGAGATGATGTGCAAATAAGGAGGATTGGAGGTGACACAGAGCATTTCATAAATTCTGTGTTTAAATCTGGATATGTTTCTCCGTGCGAGCAGACGGTTCAGTGTGCTTAACTTGCTCCTCTTCTAGCCCAAAGTCTAAACTGCGTCATGATATAGAAATGCGCATGCACCCTGACAGGCCAAGCCCTCAGATATCAACGGGGGAATGGGGGGGGGGGTCTGATATGTCAGTTGACAACTTCTAGCTATACTTTAGCGGACCCAAAACGTGACGGACTTATAGTGTGTAAGATAATGGAACGATTACTTCTGGTATATGACACTTACAACAGCTATAAAATAGAAAGCTCCCGATGGATCTTTTAAAGTCCAAATTTTAAAGGGGAAAAAAAAAGAGGCAATATTTTGAGATAAAAAGACAACATTGTGAGATTTGGGGACACTGTTTTTCTTTCCTATGTCCTTATTAAGCCACCGTACAATGCTGACATATTGTGCACACACAATTAAACTGCCGCATGCAACCATCACAGTAGTCTACTGCTGTACACATGCAAGTAAAGGTTTAGTAGCTACAGCGTGATAATCTGACGTCTATCTTGTCCGTGCGCACATGCAAACAGTTATACAAGAGCGCTCACAAGAATATTCAGCACAAAATCAGAAGCGCGCGCTCCGAAATATTTGTCTGCATTGCATGCTGTACGTACATAATACCTCCGTGCGCGCGTGTGCGTTGATCTATATACGAGTGTTTACTATACCGTCACACACAGTGGATTTTCAATGGAAAATATTTGTTGTCATTTTGTAGGCGTCCATATCAACACGTACTGTACTGGGCAGTTCTCTCTTCATTGCAAGCAGTGTGGTCTAGACGTTGGATATATCTTGACGTCGTTCCTCGCCTTAATTTAGTTGTTCGAACGACTACAATGACGGCCCGGGGTTGCAGAGAAGAAAAGGACGACATTTCAAGACATCGTAAACATAACGTGATTACGGTTAGTGATATTTTACATTATCTGAAGTTGTCTGCGTGCATGTATGTCTGTCTGTGAAGTTAGCCTATGCATAGTCTGCAACGTATACCTAGTCTAGGCCTATCAGTATATATGCCTTACTTTTGACAACAGTTTTATGCACAACGAGAACAGTGTTACGTCATGGATATGTACCTATGAGCAACTGAGGCATTTTGACGGCACTTAATGCTTTCTGGGATCAGTGTAGAAAAGTCTGTAGGAGAGTTAAAATACGTTCGGTCGGGATTGCGCCAGTAATATGTCGGTTACTTCTTGTAGGTGCCAGACGTGGCACGAGAAGTTGAGAGCGCCATCGATGGCCATCTTCTACATGTCATCTATCCATTAGCGGCAGGGCTATTATTCACGATGTTACCATAGCAATGGAGCGTTAGATTTTAGATTCAAAACGGAGCTATTTTAAATGAATATACAAGTCCCATGGAATTGTCGTGAATTTCATATTTGCTTTGGTCATAATACGTTAAATACAGAGTAAAAGCTAGATAAGGTAGAAATTAGATAGATTTATTCGACAATGAGTAAAGTTTACCGGTAGAAAGTCCTAGTATGTCATAATTAAATCCTCCGCGCTACTAGGTTTAATTCTCGGCTAAGTCTGCTGTATTCGCATTATCTGCTTTGTGTACCGTCATGAATACCGCACGTTTCGATCGTTGTTAATGCACGGAGAGCTCGTGGCATTGTTTATAACGTTACCGTACCTGTTTGTATCACACTGTCTTTCAAACGCCTGCCTCAGTAAATCAGCATTTAAGAAATGTGAAGTTGTTCTAACAGGAGCATAGCTGTTTCCACACTTAACGGTTTATAATATAAAGGCTAAGTAATGACACAACATTCCCGAAGAACAAATATTATCAAGATTGTCAGAAAAGATGTCGCGGTGGCCTTACACTGTACAAAAGAAGCATTTCTTTTTGCAGGTACAATTTTCGTCCTTATGTATACTTTCATTAAAATTTCCAGTGAAAGGCGACGAGCGAGACAGAAATCAAATTTACTACTCAGGTCTTAAGTTCCGATTGGTTTCTAAGTACAAGTTGTGCAAAATATTGCAATGACCTACTTCGTTTACGCGAAACAATATACCAAATAGAAACAACCCCCACCCCCCCCTAAAAAAAAAACAGACAGACAAACAAACAAAGCAAAACAAATTTAAAACACCATGCATGTACATGCAGATATTAACAACAACCCCCCCCCCAAAAAAAAAAAAAAAAAAATTATATAAAATAGTGCTTCGGCGTGGAATCGAACCTAGGCAGACATGAGCATCAATTTAATCTTAAATAAATTGTGATTACTTAGCGAGAAAAAGATGAATGCAAAATGTCAATAATTAATTTGAATTATTGTATTATAAAATTGAAGACAGAAAGCTAAAATTAACAAGAGATTACGCCTCATCGAGGCCATGGTTTCACTGAACGTTGAACATCAACCCAGTCCGAATCGACGTGAGCCCTCCATTGCAAGTCAGCTAGCCCACTTCTGGCCCGAAGGCCGGACTCTAAACGTAATCTCCCGGATGCTTTTGCGAACTAAGGGAGGATACGGAATTGGGATCCTAGGCCCGTGTAAAAATTCCACCTTGGCGATGCCGTTATAAACAAAGCAGTGTCTGTCATCCGATCGGCGCGATTCACACAGCCTGACAACAAACACCGACGCGCAGTGCTGTCTTCCAACCGTTCAGGCCACCACGCCAGCCTGGTGATTCTTGGGTCGAAATAATACTTCCAGTTCCAGATTGTTCCAAAACAATGTGATATGAATGCGTACCGTGCCCCAATTGGAGTATTGTACATTCGCACAAAAGTTTAACCGTGAAAGAAGAAACACGAAAAACAAAAAAACAAAAACACGAAAAAAACAACCAAAAAACACACGAAAAGACAAGTAAATTAAAAGCACACACACATACACACACAAGACGTAAAATGACTTAACGCAGTGCTTGTTTTGGCATATTTCCAGTCACCACGATCGTTTTGAATGCCTTGATGTGGAAGCACATAAATCAAAGTAGAGATGATGTGCAAATAAGGAGGATTGGAGGTGACACAGAGCATTTCATAAATTCTGTGTTTAAATCTGGATATGTTTCTCCGTGCGAGCAGACGGTTCAGTGTGCTTAACTTGCTCCTCTTCTAGCCCAAAGTCTAAACTGCGTCATGATATAGAAATGCGCATGCACCCTGACAGGCCAAGCCCTCAGATATCAACGGGGGAATGGGGGGGGGGGGGGTCTGATATGTCAGTTGACAACTTCTAGCTATACTTTAGCGGACCCAAAACGTGACGGACTTATAGTGTGTAAGATAATGGAACGATTACTTCTGGTATATGACACTTACAACAGCTATAAAATAGAAAGCTCCCGATGGATCTTTTAAAGTCCAAATTTTAAAGGGGAAAAAAAAAGAGGCAATATTTTGAGATAAAAAGACAACATTGTGAGATTTGGGGACACTGTTTTTCTTTCCTATGTCCTTATGAAGCCACCGTACAATGCTGACATATTGTGCACACACAATTAAACTGCCGCATGCAACCATCACAGTAGTCTACTGCTGTACACATGCAAGTAAAGGTTTAGTAGCTACAGCGTGATAATCTGACGTCTATCTTGTCCGTGCGCACATGCAAACAGTTATACAAGAGCGCTCACAAGAATATTCAGCACAAAATCAGAAGCGCGCGCTCCGAAATATTTGTCTGCATTGCATGCTGTACGTACATAATACCTCCGTGCGCGCGTGTGCGTTGATCTATATACGAGTGTTTACTATACCGTCACACACAGTGGATTTTCAATGGAAAATATTTGTTGTCATTTTGTAGGCGTCCATATCAACACGTACTGTACTGGGCAGTTCTCTCTTCATTGCAAGCAGTGTGGTCTAGACGTTGGATATATCTTGACGTCGTTCCTCGCCTTAATTTAGTTGTTCGAACGACTACAATGACGGCCCGGGGTTGCAGAGAAGAAAAGGACGACATTTCAAGACATCGTAAACATAACGTGATTACGGTTAGTGATATTTTACATTATCTGAAGTTGTCTGCGTGCATGTATGTCTGTCTGTGAAGTTAGCCTATGCATAGTCTGCAACGTATACCTAGTCTAGGCCTATCAGTATATATGCCTTACTTTTGACAACAGTTTTATGCACAACGAGAACAGTGTTACGTCATGGATATGTACCTATGAGCAACTGAGGCATTTTGACGGCACTTAATGCTTTCTGGGATCAGTGTAGAAAAGTCTGTAGGAGAGTTAAAATACGTTCGGTCGGGATTGCGCCAGTAATATGTCGGTTACTTCTTGTAGGTGCCAGACGTGGCACGAGAAGTTGAGAGCGCCATCGATGGCCATCTTCTACATGTCATCTATCCATTAGCGGCAGGGCTATTATTCACGATGTTACCATAGCAATGGAGCGTTAGATTTTAGATTCAAAACGGAGCTATTTTAAATGAATATACAAGTCCCATGGAATTGTCGTGAATTTCATATTTGCTTTGGTCATAATACGTTAAATACAGAGTAAAAGCTAGATAAGGTAGAAATTAGATAGATTTATTCGACAATGAGTAAAGTTTACCGGTAGAAAGTCCTAGTATGTCATAATTAAATCCTCCGCGCTACTAGGTTTAATTCTCGGCTAAGTCTGCTGTATTCGCATTATCTGCTTTGTGTACCGTCATGAATACCGCACGTTTCGATCGTTGTTAATGCACGGAGAGCTCGTGGCATTGTTTATAACGTTACCGTACCTGTTTGTATCACACTGTCTTTCAAACGCCTGCCTCAGTAAATCAGCATTTAAGAAATGTGAAGTTGTTCTAACAGGAGCATAGCTGTTTCCACACTTAACGGTTTATAATATAAAGGCTAAGTAATGACACAACATTCCCGAAGAACAAATATTATCAAGATTGTCAGAAAAGATGTCGCGGTGGCCTTACACTGTACAAAAGAAGCATTTCTTTTTGCAGGTACAATTTTCGTCCTTATGTATACTTTCATTAAAATTTCCAGTGAAAGGCGACGAGCGAGACAGAAATCAAATTTACTACTCAGGTCTTAAGTTCCGATTGGTTTCTAAGTACAAGTTGTGCAAAATATTGCAATGACCTACTTCGTTTACGCGAAACAATATACCAAATAGAAACAACCCCCACCCCCCCCTAAAAAAAAACAGACAGACAAACAAACAAAGCAAAACAAATTTAAAACACCATGCATGTACATGCAGATATTAACAACAACCCCCCCCCCCCAAAAAAAAAAAAAAAAAAAATTATATAAAATAGTGCTTCGGCGTGGAATCGAACCTAGGCAGACATGAGCATCAATTTAATCTTAAATAAATTGTGATTACTTAGCGAGAAAAAGATGAATGCAAAATGTCAATAATTAATTTGAATTATTGTATTATAAAATTGAAGACAGAAAGCTAAAATTAACAAGAGATTACGCCTCATCGAGGCCATGGTTTCACTGAACGTTGAACATCAACCCAGTCCGAATCGACGTGAGCCCTCCATTGCAAGTCAGCTAGCCCACTTCTGGCCCGAAGGCCGGACTCTAAACGTAATCTCCCGGATGCTTTTGCGAACTAAGGGAGGATACGGAATTGGGATCCTAGGCCCGTGTAAAAATTCCACCTTGGCGATGCCGTTATAAACAAAGCAGTGTCTGTCATCCGATCGGCGCGATTCACACAGCCTGACAACAAACACCGACGCGCAGTGCTGTCTTCCAACCGTTCAGGCCACCACGCCAGCCTGGTGATTCTTGGGTCGAAATAATACTTCCAGTTCCAGATTGTTCCAAAACAATGTGATATGAATGCGTACCGTGCCCCAATTGGAGTATTGTACATTCGCACAAAAGTTTAACCGTGAAAGAAGAAACACGAAAAACAAAAAAACAAAAACACGAAAAAAACAACCAAAAAACACACGAAAAGACAAGTAAATTAAAAGCACACACACATACACACACAAGACGTAAAATGACTTAACGCAGTGCTTGTTTTGGCATATTTCCAGTCACCACGATCGTTTTGAATGCCTTGATGTGGAAGCACATAAATCAAAGTAGAGATGATGTGCAAATAAGGAGGATTGGAGGTGACACAGAGCATTTCATAAATTCTGTGTTTAAATCTGGATATGTTTCTCCGTGCGAGCAGACGGTTCAGTGTGCTTAACTTGCTCCTCTTCTAGCCCAAAGTCTAAACTGCGTCATGATATAGAAATGCGCATGCACCCTGACAGGCCAAGCCCTCAGATATCAACGGGGGAATGGGGGGGGGGGTCTGATATGTCAGTTGACAACTTCTAGCTATACTTTAGCGGACCCAAAACGTGACGGACTTATAGTGTGTAAGATAATGGAACGATTACTTCTGGTATATGACACTTACAACAGCTATAAAATAGAAAGCTCCCGATGGATCTTTTAAAGTCCAAATTTTAAAGGGGAAAAAAAAAGAGGCAATATTTTGAGATAAAAAGACAACATTGTGAGATTTGGGGACACTGTTTTTCTTTCCTATGTCCTTATGAAGCCACCGTACAATGCTGACATATTGTGCACACACAATTAAACTGCCGCATGCAACCATCACAGTAGTCTACTGCTGTACACATGCAAGTAAAGGTTTAGTAGCTACAGCGTGATAATCTGACGTCTATCTTGTCCGTGCGCACATGCAAACAGTTATACAAGAGCGCTCACAAGAATATTCAGCACAAAATCAGAAGCGCGCGCTCCGAAATATTTGTCTGCATTGCATGCTGTACGTACATAATACCTCCGTGCGCGCGTGTGCGTTGATCTATATACGAGTGTTTACTATACCGTCACACACAGTGGATTTTCAATGGAAAATATTTGTTGTCATTTTGTAGGCGTCCATATCAACACGTACTGTACTGGGCAGTTCTCTCTTCATTGCAAGCAGTGTGGTCTAGACGTTGGATATATCTTGACGTCGTTCCTCGCCTTAATTTAGTTGTTCGAACGACTACAATGACGGCCCGGGGTTGCAGAGAAGAAAAGGACGACATTTCAAGACATCGTAAACATAACGTGATTACGGTTAGTGATATTTTACATTATCTGAAGTTGTCTGCGTGCATGTATGTCTGTCTGTGAAGTTAGCCTATGCATAGTCTGCAACGTATACCTAGTCTAGGCCTATCAGTATATATGCCTTACTTTTGACAACAGTTTTATGCACAACGAGAACAGTGTTACGTCATGGATATGTACCTATGAGCAACTGAGGCATTTTGACGGCACTTAATGCTTTCTGGGATCAGTGTAGAAAAGTCTGTAGGAGAGTTAAAATACGTTCGGTCGGGATTGCGCCAGTAATATGTCGGTTACTTCTTGTAGGTGCCAGACGTGGCACGAGAAGTTGAGAGCGCCATCGATGGCCATCTTCTACATGTCATCTATCCATTAGCGGCAGGGCTATTATTCACGATGTTACCATAGCAATGGAGCGTTAGATTTTAGATTCAAAACGGAGCTATTTTAAATGAATATACAAGTCCCATGGAATTGTCGTGAATTTCATATTTGCTTTGGTCATAATACGTTAAATACAGAGTAAAAGCTAGATAAGGTAGAAATTAGATAGATTTATTCGACAATGAGTAAAGTTTACCGGTAGAAAGTCCTAGTATGTCATAATTAAATCCTCCGCGCTACTAGGTTTAATTCTCGGCTAAGTCTGCTGTATTCGCATTATCTGCTTTGTGTACCGTCATGAATACCGCACGTTTCGATCGTTGTTAATGCACGGAGAGCTCGTGGCATTGTTTATAACGTTACCGTACCTGTTTGTATCACACTGTCTTTCAAACGCCTGCCTCAGTAAATCAGCATTTAAGAAATGTGAAGTTGTTCTAACAGGAGCATAGCTGTTTCCACACTTAACGGTTTATAATATAAAGGCTAAGTAATGACACAACATTCCCGAAGAACAAATATTATCAAGATTGTCAGAAAAGATGTCGCGGTGGCCTTACACTGTACAAAAGAAGCATTTCTTTTTGCAGGTACAATTTTCGTCCTTATGTATACTTTCATTAAAATTTCCAGTGAAAGGCGACGAGCGAGACAGAAATCAAATTTACTACTCAGGTCTTAAGTTCCGATTGGTTTCTAAGTACAAGTTGTGCAAAATATTGCAATGACCTACTTCGTTTACGCGAAACAATATACCAAATAGAAACAACCCCCACCCCCCCCTAAAAAAAAAACAGACAGACAAACAAACAAAGCAAAACAAATTTAAAACACCATGCATGTACATGCAGATATTAACAACAACCCCCCCCCCAAAAAAAAAAAAAAAAAATTATATAAAATAGTGCTTCGGCGTGGAATCGAACCTAGGCAGACATGAGCATCAATTTAATCTTAAATAAATTGTGATTACTTAGCGAGAAAAAGATGAATGCAAAATGTCAATAATTAATTTGAATTATTGTATTATAAAATTGAAGACAGAAAGCTAAAATTAACAAGAGATTACGCCTCATCGAGGCCATGGTTTCACTGAACGTTGAACATCAACCCAGTCCGAATCGACGTGAGCCCTCCATTGCAAGTCAGCTAGCCCACTTCTGGCCCGAAGGCCGGACTCTAAACGTAATCTCCCGGATGCTTTTGCGAACTAAGGGAGGATACGGAATTGGGATCCTAGGCCCGTGTAAAAATTCCACCTTGGCGATGCCGTTATAAACAAAGCAGTGTCTGTCATCCGATCGGCGCGATTCACACAGCCTGACAACAAACACCGACGCGCAGTGCTGTCTTCCAACCGTTCAGGCCACCACGCCAGCCTGGTGATTCTTGGGTCGAAATAATACTTCCAGTTCCAGATTGTTCCAAAACAATGTGATATGAATGCGTACCGTGCCCCAATTGGAGTATTGTACATTCGCACAAAAGTTTAACCGTGAAAGAAGAAACACGAAAAACAAAAAAACAAAAACACGAAAAAAACAACCAAAAAACACACGAAAAGACAAGTAAATTAAAAGCACACACACATACACACACAAGACGTAAAATGACTTAACGCAGTGCTTGTTTTGGCATATTTCCAGTCACCACGATCGTTTTGAATGCCTTGATGTGGAAGCACATAAATCAAAGTAGAGATGATGTGCAAATAAGGAGGATTGGAGGTGACACAGAGCATTTCATAAATTCTGTGTTTAAATCTGGATATGTTTCTCCGTGCGAGCAGACGGTTCAGTGTGCTTAACTTGCTCCTCTTCTAGCCCAAAGTCTAAACTGCGTCATGATATAGAAATGCGCATGCACCCTGACAGGCCAAGCCCTCAGATATCAACGGGGGAATGGGGGGGGGGTCTGATATGTCAGTTGACAACTTCTAGCTATACTTTAGCGGACCCAAAACGTGACGGACTTATAGTGTGTAAGATAATGGAACGATTACTTCTGGTATATGACACTTACAACAGCTATAAAATAGAAAGCTCCCGATGGATCTTTTAAAGTCCAAATTTTAAAGGGGAAAAAAAAAGAGGCAATATTTTGAGATAAAAAGACAACATTGTGAGATTTGGGGACACTGTTTTTCTTTCCTATGTCCTTATGAAGCCACCGTACAATGCTGACATATTGTGCACACACAATTAAACTGCCGCATGCAACCATCACAGTAGTCTACTGCTGTACACATGCAAGTAAAGGTTTAGTAGCTACAGCGTGATAATCTGACGTCTATCTTGTCCGTGCGCACATGCAAACAGTTATACAAGAGCGCTCACAAGAATATTCAGCACAAAATCAGAAGCGCGCGCTCCGAAATATTTGTCTGCATTGCATGCTGTACGTACATAATACCTCCGTGCGCGCGTGTGCGTTGATCTATATACGAGTGTTTACTATACCGTCACACACAGTGGATTTTCAATGGAAAATATTTGTTGTCATTTTGTAGGCGTCCATATCAACACGTACTGTACTGGGCAGTTCTCTCTTCATTGCAAGCAGTGTGGTCTAGACGTTGGATATATCTTGACGTCGTTCCTCGCCTTAATTTAGTTGTTCGAACGACTACAATGACGGCCCGGGGTTGCAGAGAAGAAAAGGACGACATTTCAAGACATCGTAAACATAACGTGATTACGGTTAGTGATATTTTACATTATCTGAAGTTGTCTGCGTGCATGTATGTCTGTCTGTGAAGTTAGCCTATGCATAGTCTGCAACGTATACCTAGTCTAGGCCTATCAGTATATATGCCTTACTTTTGACAACAGTTTTATGCACAACGAGAACAGTGTTACGTCATGGATATGTACCTATGAGCAACTGAGGCATTTTGACGGCACTTAATGCTTTCTGGGATCAGTGTAGAAAAGTCTGTAGGAGAGTTAAAATACGTTCGGTCGGGATTGCGCCAGTAATATGTCGGTTACTTCTTGTAGGTGCCAGACGTGGCACGAGAAGTTGAGAGCGCCATCGATGGCCATCTTCTACATGTCATCTATCCATTAGCGGCAGGGCTATTATTCACGATGTTACCATAGCAATGGAGCGTTAGATTTTAGATTCAAAACGGAGCTATTTTAAATGAATATACAAGTCCCATGGAATTGTCGTGAATTTCATATTTGCTTTGGTCATAATACGTTAAATACAGAGTAAAAGCTAGATAAGGTAGAAATTAGATAGATTTATTCGACAATGAGTAAAGTTTACCGGTAGAAAGTCCTAGTATGTCATAATTAAATCCTCCGCGCTACTAGGTTTAATTCTCGGCTAAGTCTGCTGTATTCGCATTATCTGCTTTGTGTACCGTCATGAATACCGCACGTTTCGATCGTTGTTAATGCACGGAGAGCTCGTGGCATTGTTTATAACGTTACCGTACCTGTTTGTATCACACTGTCTTTCAAACGCCTGCCTCAGTAAATCAGCATTTAAGAAATGTGAAGTTGTTCTAACAGGAGCATAGCTGTTTCCACACTTAACGGTTTATAATATAAAGGCTAAGTAATGACACAACATTCCCGAAGAACAAATATTATCAAGATTGTCAGAAAAGATGTCGCGGTGGCCTTACACTGTACAAAAGAAGCATTTCTTTTTGCAGGTACAATTTTCGTCCTTATGTATACTTTCATTAAAATTTCCAGTGAAAGGCGACGAGCGAGACAGAAATCAAATTTACTACTCAGGTCTTAAGTTCCGATTGGTTTCTAAGTACAAGTTGTGCAAAATATTGCAATGACCTACTTCGTTTACGCGAAACAATATACCAAATAGAAACAACCCCCACCCCCCCCTAAAAAAAAAACAGACAGACAAACAAACAAAGCAAAACAAATTTAAAACACCATGCATGTACATGCAGATATTAACAACAACCCCCCCCCCAAAAAAAAAAAAAAAAATTATATAAAATAGTGCTTCGGCGTGGAATCGAACCTAGGCAGACATGAGCATCAATTTAATCTTAAATAAATTGTGATTACTTAGCGAGAAAAAGATGAATGCAAAATGTCAATAATTAATTTGAATTATTGTATTATAAAATTGAAGACAGAAAGCTAAAATTAACAAGAGATTACGCCTCATCGAGGCCATGGTTTCACTGAACGTTGAACATCAACCCAGTCCGAATCGACGTGAGCCCTCCATTGCAAGTCAGCTAGCCCACTTCTGGCCCGAAGGCCGGACTCTAAACGTAATCTCCCGGATGCTTTTGCGAACTAAGGGAGGATACGGAATTGGGATCCTAGGCCCGTGTAAAAATTCCACCTTGGCGATGCCGTTATAAACAAAGCAGTGTCTGTCATCCGATCGGCGCGATTCACACAGCCTGACAACAAACACCGACGCGCAGTGCTGTCTTCCAACCGTTCAGGCCACCACGCCAGCCTGGTGATTCTTGGGTCGAAATAATACTTCCAGTTCCAGATTGTTCCAAAACAATGTGATATGAATGCGTACCGTGCCCCAATTGGAGTATTGTACATTCGCACAAAAGTTTAACCGTGAAAGAAGAAACACGAAAAACAAAAAAACAAAAACACGAAAAAAACAACCAAAAAACACACGAAAAGACAAGTAAATTAAAAGCACACACACATACACACACAAGACGTAAAATGACTTAACGCAGTGCTTGTTTTGGCATATTTCCAGTCACCACGATCGTTTTGAATGCCTTGATGTGGAAGCACATAAATCAAAGTAGAGATGATGTGCAAATAAGGAGGATTGGAGGTGACACAGAGCATTTCATAAATTCTGTGTTTAAATCTGGATATGTTTCTCCGTGCGAGCAGACGGTTCAGTGTGCTTAACTTGCTCCTCTTCTAGCCCAAAGTCTAAACTGCGTCATGATATAGAAATGCGCATGCACCCTGACAGGCCAAGCCCTCAGATATCAACGGGGGAATGGGGGGGGGGGGGGTCTGATATGTCAGTTGACAACTTCTAGCTATACTTTAGCGGACCCAAAACGTGACGGACTTATAGTGTGTAAGATAATGGAACGATTACTTCTGGTATATGACACTTACAACAGCTATAAAATAGAAAGCTCCCGATGGATCTTTTAAAGTCCAAATTTTAAAGGGGAAAAAAAAAGAGGCAATATTTTGAGATAAAAAGACAACATTGTGAGATTTGGGGACACTGTTTTTCTTTCCTATGTCCTTATGAAGCCACCGTACAATGCTGACATATTGTGCACACACAATTAAACTGCCGCATGCAACCATCACAGTAGTCTACTGCTGTACACATGCAAGTAAAGGTTTAGTAGCTACAGCGTGATAATCTGACGTCTATCTTGTCCGTGCGCACATGCAAACAGTTATACAAGAGCGCTCACAAGAATATTCAGCACAAAATCAGAAGCGCGCGCTCCGAAATATTTGTCTGCATTGCATGCTGTACGTACATAATACCTCCGTGCGCGCGTGTGCGTTGATCTATATACGAGTGTTTACTATACCGTCACACACAGTGGATTTTCAATGGAAAATATTTGTTGTCATTTTGTAGGCGTCCATATCAACACGTACTGTACTGGGCAGTTCTCTCTTCATTGCAAGCAGTGTGGTCTAGACGTTGGATATATCTTGACGTCGTTCCTCGCCTTAATTTAGTTGTTCGAACGACTACAATGACGGCCCGGGGTTGCAGAGAAGAAAAGGACGACATTTCAAGACATCGTAAACATAACGTGATTACGGTTAGTGATATTTTACATTATCTGAAGTTGTCTGCGTGCATGTATGTCTGTCTGTGAAGTTAGCCTATGCATAGTCTGCAACGTATACCTAGTCTAGGCCTATCAGTATATATGCCTTACTTTTGACAACAGTTTTATGCACAACGAGAACAGTGTTACGTCATGGATATGTACCTATGAGCAACTGAGGCATTTTGACGGCACTTAATGCTTTCTGGGATCAGTGTAGAAAAGTCTGTAGGAGAGTTAAAATACGTTCGGTCGGGATTGCGCCAGTAATATGTCGGTTACTTCTTGTAGGTGCCAGACGTGGCACGAGAAGTTGAGAGCGCCATCGATGGCCATCTTCTACATGTCATCTATCCATTAGCGGCAGGGCTATTATTCACGATGTTACCATAGCAATGGAGCGTTAGATTTTAGATTCAAAACGGAGCTATTTTAAATGAATATACAAGTCCCATGGAATTGTCGTGAATTTCATATTTGCTTTGGTCATAATACGTTAAATACAGAGTAAAAGCTAGATAAGGTAGAAATTAGATAGATTTATTCGACAATGAGTAAAGTTTACCGGTAGAAAGTCCTAGTATGTCATAATTAAATCCTCCGCGCTACTAGGTTTAATTCTCGGCTAAGTCTGCTGTATTCGCATTATCTGCTTTGTGTACCGTCATGAATACCGCACGTTTCGATCGTTGTTAATGCACGGAGAGCTCGTGGCATTGTTTATAACGTTACCGTACCTGTTTGTATCACACTGTCTTTCAAACGCCTGCCTCAGTAAATCAGCATTTAAGAAATGTGAAGTTGTTCTAACAGGAGCATAGCTGTTTCCACACTTAACGGTTTATAATATAAAGGCTAAGTAATGACACAACATTCCCGAAGAACAAATATTATCAAGATTGTCAGAAAAGATGTCGCGGTGGCCTTACACTGTACAAAAGAAGCATTTCTTTTTGCAGGTACAATTTTCGTCCTTATGTATACTTTCATTAAAATTTCCAGTGAAAGGCGACGAGCGAGACAGAAATCAAATTTACTACTCAGGTCTTAAGTTCCGATTGGTTTCTAAGTACAAGTTGTGCAAAATATTGCAATGACCTACTTCGTTTACGCGAAACAATATACCAAATAGAAACAACCCCCACCCCCCCCTAAAAAAAAAACAGACAGACAAACAAACAAAGCAAAACAAATTTAAAACACCATGCATGTACATGCAGATATTAACAACAACCCCCCCCCAAAAAAAAAAAAAAAAAAATTATATAAAATAGTGCTTCGGCGTGGAATCGAACCTAGGCAGACATGAGCATCAATTTAATCTTAAATAAATTGTGATTACTTAGCGAGAAAAAGATGAATGCAAAATGTCAATAATTAATTTGAATTATTGTATTATAAAATTGAAGACAGAAAGCTAAAATTAACAAGAGATTACGCCTCATCGAGGCCATGGTTTCACTGAACGTTGAACATCAACCCAGTCCGAATCGACGTGAGCCCTCCATTGCAAGTCAGCTAGCCCACTTCTGGCCCGAAGGCCGGACTCTAAACGTAATCTCCCGGATGCTTTTGCGAACTAAGGGAGGATACGGAATTGGGATCCTAGGCCCGTGTAAAAATTCCACCTTGGCGATGCCGTTATAAACAAAGCAGTGTCTGTCATCCGATCGGCGCGATTCACACAGCCTGACAACAAACACCGACGCGCAGTGCTGTCTTCCAACCGTTCAGGCCACCACGCCAGCCTGGTGATTCTTGGGTCGAAATAATACTTCCAGTTCCAGATTGTTCCAAAACAATGTGATATGAATGCGTACCGTGCCCCAATTGGAGTATTGTACATTCGCACAAAAGTTTAACCGTGAAAGAAGAAACACGAAAAACAAAAAAACAAAAACACGAAAAAAACAACCAAAAAACACACGAAAAGACAAGTAAATTAAAAGCACACACACATACACACACAAGACGTAAAATGACTTAACGCAGTGCTTGTTTTGGCATATTTCCAGTCACCACGATCGTTTTGAATGCCTTGATGTGGAAGCACATAAATCAAAGTAGAGATGATGTGCAAATAAGGAGGATTGGAGGTGACACAGAGCATTTCATAAATTCTGTGTTTAAATCTGGATATGTTTCTCCGTGCGAGCAGACGGTTCAGTGTGCTTAACTTGCTCCTCTTCTAGCCCAAAGTCTAAACTGCGTCATGATATAGAAATGCGCATGCACCCTGACAGGCCAAGCCCTCAGATATCAACGGGGGAATGGGGGGGGGGGGTCTGATATGTCAGTTGACAACTTCTAGCTATACTTTAGCGGACCCAAAACGTGACGGACTTATAGTGTGTAAGATAATGGAACGATTACTTCTGGTATATGACACTTACAACAGCTATAAAATAGAAAGCTCCCGATGGATCTTTTAAAGTCCAAATTTTAAAGGGGAAAAAAAAAGAGGCAATATTTTGAGATAAAAAGACAACATTGTGAGATTTGGGGACACTGTTTTTCTTTCCTATGTCCTTATTAAGCCACCGTACAATGCTGACATATTGTGCACACACAATTAAACTGCCGCATGCAACCATCACAGTAGTCTACTGCTGTACACATGCAAGTAAAGGTTTAGTAGCTACAGCGTGATAATCTGACGTCTATCTTGTCCGTGCGCACATGCAAACAGTTATACAAGAGCGCTCACAAGAATATTCAGCACAAAATCAGAAGCGCGCGCTCCGAAATATTTGTCTGCATTGCATGCTGTACGTACATAATACCTCCGTGCGCGCGTGTGCGTTGATCTATATACGAGTGTTTACTATACCGTCACACACAGTGGATTTTCAATGGAAAATATTTGTTGTCATTTTGTAGGCGTCCATATCAACACGTACTGTACTGGGCAGTTCTCTCTTCATTGCAAGCAGTGTGGTCTAGACGTTGGATATATCTTGACGTCGTTCCTCGCCTTAATTTAGTTGTTCGAACGACTACAATGACGGCCCGGGGTTGCAGAGAAGAAAAGGACGACATTTCAAGACATCGTAAACATAACGTGATTACGGTTAGTGATATTTTACATTATCTGAAGTTGTCTGCGTGCATGTATGTCTGTCTGTGAAGTTAGCCTATGCATAGTCTGCAACGTATACCTAGTCTAGGCCTATCAGTATATATGCCTTACTTTTGACAACAGTTTTATGCACAACGAGAACAGTGTTACGTCATGGATATGTACCTATGAGCAACTGAGGCATTTTGACGGCACTTAATGCTTTCTGGGATCAGTGTAGAAAAGTCTGTAGGAGAGTTAAAATACGTTCGGTCGGGATTGCGCCAGTAATATGTCGGTTACTTCTTGTAGGTGCCAGACGTGGCACGAGAAGTTGAGAGCGCCATCGATGGCCATCTTCTACATGTCATCTATCCATTAGCGGCAGGGCTATTATTCACGATGTTACCATAGCAATGGAGCGTTAGATTTTAGATTCAAAACGGAGCTATTTTAAATGAATATACAAGTCCCATGGAATTGTCGTGAATTTCATATTTGCTTTGGTCATAATACGTTAAATACAGAGTAAAAGCTAGATAAGGTAGAAATTAGATAGATTTATTCGACAATGAGTAAAGTTTACCGTAGAAAGTCCTAGTATGTCATAATTAAATCCTCCGCGCTACTAGGTTTAATTCTCGGCTAAGTCTGCTGTATTCGCATTATCTGCTTTGTGTACCGTCATGAATACCGCACGTTTCGATCGTTGTTAATGCACGGAGAGCTCGTGGCATTGTTTATAACGTTACCGTACCTGTTTGTATCACACTGTCTTTCAAACGCCTGCCTCAGTAAATCAGCATTTAAGAAATGTGAAGTTGTTCTAACAGGAGCATAGCTGTTTCCACACTTAACGGTTTATAATATAAAGGCTAAGTAATGACACAACATTCCCGAAGAACAAATATTATCAAGATTGTCAGAAAAGATGTCGCGGTGGCCTTACACTGTACAAAAGAAGCATTTCTTTTTGCAGGTACAATTTTCGTCCTTATGTATACTTTCATTAAAATTTCCAGTGAAAGGCGACGAGCGAGACAGAAATCAAATTTACTACTCAGGTCTTAAGTTCCGATTGGTTTCTAAGTACAAGTTGTGCAAAATATTGCAATGACCTACTTCGTTTACGCGAAACAATATACCAAATAGAAACAACCCCCACCCCCCCTAAAAAAAAAACAGACAGACAAACAAACAAAGCAAAACAAATTTAAAACACCATGCATGTACATGCAGATATTAACAACAACCCCCCCCCCCAAAAAAAAAAAAAAATTATATAAAATAGTGCTTCGGCGTGGAATCGAACCTAGGCAGACATGAGCATCAATTTAATCTTAAATAAATTGTGATTACTTAGCGAGAAAAAGATGAATGCAAAATGTCAATAATTAATTTGAATTATTGTATTATAAAATTGAAGACAGAAAGCTAAAATTAACAAGAGATTACGCCTCATCGAGGCCATGGTTTCACTGAACGTTGAACATCAACCCAGTCCGAATCGACGTGAGCCCTCCATTGCAAGTCAGCTAGCCCACTTCTGGCCCGAAGGCCGGACTCTAAACGTAATCTCCCGGATGCTTTTGCGAACTAAGGGAGGATACGGAATTGGGATCCTAGGCCCGTGTAAAAATTCCACCTTGGCGATGCCGTTATAAACAAAGCAGTGTCTGTCATCCGATCGGCGCGATTCACACAGCCTGACAACAAACACCGACGCGCAGTGCTGTCTTCCAACCGTTCAGGCCACCACGCCAGCCTGGTGATTCTTGGGTCGAAATAATACTTCCAGTTCCAGATTGTTCCAAAACAATGTGATATGAATGCGTACCGTGCCCCAATTGGAGTATTGTACATTCGCACAAAAGTTTAACCGTGAAAGAAGAAACACGAAAAACAAAAAAACAAAAACACGAAAAAAACAACCAAAAAACACACGAAAAGACAAGTAAATTAAAAGCACACACACATACACACACAAGACGTAAAATGACTTAACGCAGTGCTTGTTTTGGCATATTTCCAGTCACCACGATCGTTTTGAATGCCTTGATGTGGAAGCACATAAATCAAAGTAGAGATGATGTGCAAATAAGGAGGATTGGAGGTGACACAGAGCATTTCATAAATTCTGTGTTTAAATCTGGATATGTTTCTCCGTGCGAGCAGACGGTTCAGTGTGCTTAACTTGCTCCTCTTCTAGCCCAAAGTCTAAACTGCGTCATGATATAGAAATGCGCATGCACCCTGACAGGCCAAGCCCTCAGATATCAACGGGGGAATGGGGGGGGGGTCTGATATGTCAGTTGACAACTTCTAGCTATACTTTAGCGGACCCAAAACGTGACGGACTTATAGTGTGTAAGATAATGGAACGATTACTTCTGGTATATGACACTTACAACAGCTATAAAATAGAAAGCTCCCGATGGATCTTTTAAAGTCCAAATTTTAAAGGGGAAAAAAAAAGAGGCAATATTTTGAGATAAAAAGACAACATTGTGAGATTTGGGGACACTGTTTTTCTTTCCTATGTCCTTATGAAGCCACCGTACAATGCTGACATATTGTGCACACACAATTAAACTGCCGCATGCAACCATCACAGTAGTCTACTGCTGTACACATGCAAGTAAAGGTTTAGTAGCTACAGCGTGATAATCTGACGTCTATCTTGTCCGTGCGCACATGCAAACAGTTATACAAGAGCGCTCACAAGAATATTCAGCACAAAATCAGAAGCGCGCGCTCCGAAATATTTGTCTGCATTGCATGCTGTACGTACATAATACCTCCGTGCGCGCGTGTGCGTTGATCTATATACGAGTGTTTACTATACCGTCACACACAGTGGATTTTCAATGGAAAATATTTGTTGTCATTTTGTAGGCGTCCATATCAACACGTACTGTACTGGGCAGTTCTCTCTTCATTGCAAGCAGTGTGGTCTAGACGTTGGATATATCTTGACGTCGTTCCTCGCCTTAATTTAGTTGTTCGAACGACTACAATGACGGCCCGGGGTTGCAGAGAAGAAAAGGACGACATTTCAAGACATCGTAAACATAACGTGATTACGGTTAGTGATATTTTACATTATCTGAAGTTGTCTGCGTGCATGTATGTCTGTCTGTGAAGTTAGCCTATGCATAGTCTGCAACGTATACCTAGTCTAGGCCTATCAGTATATATGCCTTACTTTTGACAACAGTTTTATGCACAACGAGAACAGTGTTACGTCATGGATATGTACCTATGAGCAACTGAGGCATTTTGACGGCACTTAATGCTTTCTGGGATCAGTGTAGAAAAGTCTGTAGGAGAGTTAAAATACGTTCGGTCGGGATTGCGCCAGTAATATGTCGGTTACTTCTTGTAGGTGCCAGACGTGGCACGAGAAGTTGAGAGCGCCATCGATGGCCATCTTCTACATGTCATCTATCCATTAGCGGCAGGGCTATTATTCACGATGTTACCATAGCAATGGAGCGTTAGATTTTAGATTCAAAACGGAGCTATTTTAAATGAATATACAAGTCCCATGGAATTGTCGTGAATTTCATATTTGCTTTGGTCATAATACGTTAAATACAGAGTAAAAGCTAGATAAGGTAGAAATTAGATAGATTTATTCGACAATGAGTAAAGTTTACCGGTAGAAAGTCCTAGTATGTCATAATTAAATCCTCCGCGCTACTAGGTTTAATTCTCGGCTAAGTCTGCTGTATTCGCATTATCTGCTTTGTGTACCGTCATGAATACCGCACGTTTCGATCGTTGTTAATGCACGGAGAGCTCGTGGCATTGTTTATAACGTTACCGTACCTGTTTGTATCACACTGTCTTTCAAACGCCTGCCTCAGTAAATCAGCATTTAAGAAATGTGAAGTTGTTCTAACAGGAGCATAGCTGTTTCCACACTTAACGGTTTATAATATAAAGGCTAAGTAATGACACAACATTCCCGAAGAACAAATATTATCAAGATTGTCAGAAAAGATGTCGCGGTGGCCTTACACTGTACAAAAGAAGCATTTCTTTTTGCAGGTACAATTTTCGTCCTTATGTATACTTTCATTAAAATTTCCAGTGAAAGGCGACGAGCGAGACAGAAATCAAATTTACTACTCAGGTCTTAAGTTCCGATTGGTTTCTAAGTACAAGTTGTGCAAAATATTGCAATGACCTACTTCGTTTACGCGAAACAATATACCAAATAGAAACAACCCCCACCCCCCCCTAAAAAAAAAACAGACAGACAAACAAACAAAGCAAAACAAATTTAAAACACCATGCATGTACATGCAGATATTAACAACAACCCCCCCCCCAAAAAAAAAAAAAAAAATTATATAAAATAGTGCTTCGGCGTGGAATCGAACCTAGGCAGACATGAGCATCAATTTAATCTTAAATAAATTGTGATTACTTAGCGAGAAAAAGATGAATGCAAAATGTCAATAATTAATTTGAATTATTGTATT
>NC_092574.1:2461171-2508755 GCF_037975245.1 Apostichopus japonicus | reverse complement strand
AAATTAGATAGATTTATTCGACAATGAGTAAAGTTTACCGGTAGAAAGTCCTAGTATGTCATAATTAAATCCTCCGCGCTACTAGGTTTAATTCTCGGCTAAGTCTGCTGTATTCGCATTATCTGCTTTGTGTACCGTCATGAATACCGCACGTTTCGATCGTTGTTAATGCACGGAGAGCTCGTGGCATTGTTTATAACGTTACCGTACCTGTTTGTATCACACTGTCTTTCAAACGCCTGCCTCAGTAAATCAGCATTTAAGAAATGTGAAGTTGTTCTAACAGGAGCATAGCTGTTTCCACACTTAACGGTTTATAATATAAAGGCTAAGTAATGACACAACATTCCCGAAGAACAAATATTATCAAGATTGTCAGAAAAGATGTCGCGGTGGCCTTACACTGTACAAAAGAAGCATTTCTTTTTGCAGGTACAATTTTCGTCCTTATGTATACTTTCATTAAAATTTCCAGTGAAAGGCGACGAGCGAGACAGAAATCAAATTTACTACTCAGGTCTTAAGTTCCGATTGGTTTCTAAGTACAAGTTGTGCAAAATATTGCAATGACCTACTTCGTTTACGCGAAACAATATACCAAATAGAAACAACCCCCACCCCCCCCTAAAAAAAAAACAGACAGACAAACAAACAAAGCAAAACAAATTTAAAACACCATGCATGTACATGCAGATATTAACAACAACCCCCCCCCCCAAAAAAAAAAAAAAAAAAAATTATATAAAATAGTGCTTCGGCGTGGAATCGAACCTAGGCAGACATGAGCATCAATTTAATCTTAAATAAATTGTGATTACTTAGCGAGAAAAAGATGAATGCAAAATGTCAATAATTAATTTGAATTATTGTATTATAAAATTGAAGACAGAAAGCTAAAATTAACAAGAGATTACGCCTCATCGAGGCCATGGTTTCACTGAACGTTGAACATCAACCCAGTCCGAATCGACGTGAGCCCTCCATTGCAAGTCAGCTAGCCCACTTCTGGCCCGAAGGCCGGACTCTAAACGTAATCTCCCGGATGCTTTTGCGAACTAAGGGAGGATACGGAATTGGGATCCTAGGCCCGTGTAAAAATTCCACCTTGGCGATGCCGTTATAAACAAAGCAGTGTCTGTCATCCGATCGGCGCGATTCACACAGCCTGACAACAAACACCGACGCGCAGTGCTGTCTTCCAACCGTTCAGGCCACCACGCCAGCCTGGTGATTCTTGGGTCGAAATAATACTTCCAGTTCCAGATTGTTCCAAAACAATGTGATATGAATGCGTACCGTGCCCCAATTGGAGTATTGTACATTCGCACAAAAGTTTAACCGTGAAAGAAGAAACACGAAAAACAAAAAAACAAAAACACGAAAAAAACAACCAAAAAACACACGAAAAGACAAGTAAATTAAAAGCACACACACATACACACACAAGACGTAAAATGACTTAACGCAGTGCTTGTTTTGGCATATTTCCAGTCACCACGATCGTTTTGAATGCCTTGATGTGGAAGCACATAAATCAAAGTAGAGATGATGTGCAAATAAGGAGGATTGGAGGTGACACAGAGCATTTCATAAATTCTGTGTTTAAATCTGGATATGTTTCTCCGTGCGAGCAGACGGTTCAGTGTGCTTAACTTGCTCCTCTTCTAGCCCAAAGTCTAAACTGCGTCATGATATAGAAATGCGCATGCACCCTGACAGGCCAAGCCCTCAGATATCAACGGGGGAATGGGGGGGGGGGGTCTGATATGTCAGTTGACAACTTCTAGCTATACTTTAGCGGACCCCAAAACGTGACGGACTTATAGTGTGTAAGATAATGGAACGATTACTTCTGGTATATGACACTTACAACAGCTATAAAATAGAAAGCTCCCGATGGATCTTTTAAAGTCCAAATTTTAAAGGGGAAAAAAAAAGAGGCAATATTTTGAGATAAAAAGACAACATTGTGAGATTTGGGGACACTGTTTTTCTTTCCTATGTCCTTATGAAGCCACCGTACAATGCTGACATATTGTGCACACACAATTAAACTGCCGCATGCAACCATCACAGTAGTCTACTGCTGTACACATGCAAGTAAAGGTTTAGTAGCTACAGCGTGATAATCTGACGTCTATCTTGTCCGTGCGCACATGCAAACAGTTATACAAGAGCGCTCACAAGAATATTCAGCACAAAATCAGAAGCGCGCGCTCCGAAATATTTGTCTGCATTGCATGCTGTACGTACATAATACCTCCGTGCGCGCGTGTGCGTTGATCTATATACGAGTGTTTACTATACCGTCACACACAGTGGATTTTCAATGGAAAATATTTGTTGTCATTTTGTAGGCGTCCATATCAACACGTACTGTACTGGGCAGTTCTCTCTTCATTGCAAGCAGTGTGGTCTAGACGTTGGATATATCTTGACGTCGTTCCTCGCCTTAATTTAGTTGTTCGAACGACTACAATGACGGCCCGGGGTTGCAGAGAAGAAAAGGACGACATTTCAAGACATCGTAAACATAACGTGATTACGGTTAGTGATATTTTACATTATCTGAAGTTGTCTGCGTGCATGTATGTCTGTCTGTGAAGTTAGCCTATGCATAGTCTGCAACGTATACCTAGTCTAGGCCTATCAGTATATATGCCTTACTTTTGACAACAGTTTTATGCACAACGAGAACAGTGTTACGTCATGGATATGTACCTATGAGCAACTGAGGCATTTTGACGGCACTTAATGCTTTCTGGGATCAGTGTAGAAAAGTCTGTAGGAGAGTTAAAATACGTTCGGTCGGGATTGCGCCAGTAATATGTCGGTTACTTCTTGTAGGTGCCAGACGTGGCACGAGAAGTTGAGAGCGCCATCGATGGCCATCTTCTACATGTCATCTATCCATTAGCGGCAGGGCTATTATTCACGATGTTACCATAGCAATGGAGCGTTAGATTTTAGATTCAAAACGGAGCTATTTTAAATGAATATACAAGTCCCATGGAATTGTCGTGAATTTCATATTTGCTTTGGTCATAATACGTTAAATACAGAGTAAAAGCTAGATAAGGTAGAAATTAGATAGATTTATTCGACAATGAGTAAAGTTTACCGGTAGAAAGTCCTAGTATGTCATAATTAAATCCTCCGCGCTACTAGGTTTAATTCTCGGCTAAGTCTGCTGTATTCGCATTATCTGCTTTGTGTACCGTCATGAATACCGCACGTTTCGATCGTTGTTAATGCACGAGAGCTCGTGGCATTGTTTATAACGTTACCGTACCTGTTTGTATCACACTGTCTTTCAAACGCCTGCCTCAGTAAATCAGCATTTAAGAAATGTGAAGTTGTTCTAACAGGAGCATAGCTGTTTCCACACTTAACGGTTTATAATATAAAGGCTAAGTAATGACACAACATTCCCGAAGAACAAATATTATCAAGATTGTCAGAAAAGATGTCGCGGTGGCCTTACACTGTACAAAAGAAGCATTTCTTTTTGCAGGTACAATTTTCGTCCTTATGTATACTTTCATTAAAATTTCCAGTGAAAGGCGACGAGCGAGACAGAAATCAAATTTACTACTCAGGTCTTAAGTTCCGATTGGTTTCTAAGTACAAGTTGTGCAAAATATTGCAATGACCTACTTCGTTTACGCGAAACAATATACCAAATAGAAACAACCCCCACCCCCCCTAAAAAAAAAACAGACAGACAAACAAACAAAGCAAAACAAATTTAAAACACCATGCATGTACATGCAGATATTAACAACAACCCCCCCCCCCAAAAAAAAAAAAAAAAAAAATTATATAAAATAGTGCTTCGGCGTGGAATCGAACCTAGGCAGACATGAGCATCAATTTAATCTTAAATAAATTGTGATTACTTAGCGAGAAAAAGATGAATGCAAAATGTCAATAATTAATTTGAATTATTGTATTATAAAATTGAAGACAGAAAGCTAAAATTAACAAGAGATTACGCCTCATCGAGGCCATGGTTTCACTGAACGTTGAACATCAACCCAGTCCGAATCGACGTGAGCCCTCCATTGCAAGTCAGCTAGCCCACTTCTGGCCCGAAGGCCGGACTCTAAACGTAATCTCCCGGATGCTTTTGCGAACTAAGGGAGGATACGGAATTGGGATCCTAGGCCCGTGTAAAAATTCCACCTTGGCGATGCCGTTATAAACAAAGCAGTGTCTGTCATCCGATCGGCGCGATTCACACAGCCTGACAACAAACACCGACGCGCAGTGCTGTCTTCCAACCGTTCAGGCCACCACGCCAGCCTGGTGATTCTTGGGTCGAAATAATACTTCCAGTTCCAGATTGTTCCAAAACAATGTGATATGAATGCGTACCGTGCCCCAATTGGAGTATTGTACATTCGCACAAAAGTTTAACCGTGAAAGAAGAAACACGAAAAACAAAAAAACAAAAACACGAAAAAAACAACCAAAAAACACACGAAAAGACAAGTAAATTAAAAGCACACACACATACACACACAAGACGTAAAATGACTTAACGCAGTGCTTGTTTTGGCATATTTCCAGTCACCACGATCGTTTTGAATGCCTTGATGTGGAAGCACATAAATCAAAGTAGAGATGATGTGCAAATAAGGAGGATTGGAGGTGACACAGAGCATTTCATAAATTCTGTGTTTAAATCTGGATATGTTTCTCCGTGCGAGCAGACGGTTCAGTGTGCTTAACTTGCTCCTCTTCTAGCCCAAAGTCTAAACTGCGTCATGATATAGAAATGCGCATGCACCCTGACAGGCCAAGCCCTCAGATATCAACGGGGGAATGGGGGGGGGGGTCTGATATGTCAGTTGACAACTTCTAGCTATACTTTAGCGGACCCAAAACGTGACGGACTTATAGTGTGTAAGATAATGGAACGATTACTTCTGGTATATGACACTTACAACAGCTATAAAATAGAAAGCTCCCGATGGATCTTTTAAAGTCCAAATTTTAAAGGGGAAAAAAAAAGAGGCAATATTTTGAGATAAAAAGACAACATTGTGAGATTTGGGGACACTGTTTTTCTTTCCTATGTCCTTATGAAGCCACCGTACAATGCTGACATATTGTGCACACACAATTAAACTGCCGCATGCAACCATCACAGTAGTCTACTGCTGTACACATGCAAGTAAAGGTTTAGTAGCTACAGCGTGATAATCTGACGTCTATCTTGTCCGTGCGCACATGCAAACAGTTATACAAGAGCGCTCACAAGAATATTCAGCACAAAATCAGAAGCGCGCGCTCCGAAATATTTGTCTGCATTGCATGCTGTACGTACATAATACCTCCGTGCGCGCGTGTGCGTTGATCTATATACGAGTGTTTACTATACCGTCACACACAGTGGATTTTCAATGGAAAATATTTGTTGTCATTTTGTAGGCGTCCATATCAACACGTACTGTACTGGGCAGTTCTCTCTTCATTGCAAGCAGTGTGGTCTAGACGTTGGATATATCTTGACGTCGTTCCTCGCCTTAATTTAGTTGTTCGAACGACTACAATGACGGCCCGGGGTTGCAGAGAAGAAAAGGACGACATTTCAAGACATCGTAAACATAACGTGATTACGGTTAGTGATATTTTACATTATCTGAAGTTGTCTGCGTGCATGTATGTCTGTCTGTGAAGTTAGCCTATGCATAGTCTGCAACGTATACCTAGTCTAGGCCTATCAGTATATATGCCTTACTTTTGACAACAGTTTTATGCACAACGAGAACAGTGTTACGTCATGGATATGTACCTATGAGCAACTGAGGCATTTTGACGGCACTTAATGCTTTCTGGGATCAGTGTAGAAAAGTCTGTAGGAGAGTTAAAATACGTTCGGTCGGGATTGCGCCAGTAATATGTCGGTTACTTCTTGTAGGTGCCAGACGTGGCACGAGAAGTTGAGAGCGCCATCGATGGCCATCTTCTACATGTCATCTATCCATTAGCGGCAGGGCTATTATTCACGATGTTACCATAGCAATGGAGCGTTAGATTTTAGATTCAAAACGGAGCTATTTTAAATGAATATACAAGTCCCATGGAATTGTCGTGAATTTCATATTTGCTTTGGTCATAATACGTTAAATACAGAGTAAAAGCTAGATAAGGTAGAAATTAGATAGATTTATTCGACAATGAGTAAAGTTTACCGGTAGAAAGTCCTAGTATGTCATAATTAAATCCTCCGCGCTACTAGGTTTAATTCTCGGCTAAGTCTGCTGTATTCGCATTATCTGCTTTGTGTACCGTCATGAATACCGCACGTTTCGATCGTTGTTAATGCACGGAGAGCTCGTGGCATTGTTTATAACGTTACCGTACCTGTTTGTATCACACTGTCTTTCAAACGCCTGCCTCAGTAAATCAGCATTTAAGAAATGTGAAGTTGTTCTAACAGGAGCATAGCTGTTTCCACACTTAACGGTTTATAATATAAAGGCTAAGTAATGACACAACATTCCCGAAGAACAAATATTATCAAGATTGTCAGAAAAGATGTCGCGGTGGCCTTACACTGTACAAAAGAAGCATTTCTTTTTGCAGGTACAATTTTCGTCCTTATGTATACTTTCATTAAAATTTCCAGTGAAAGGCGACGAGCGAGACAGAAATCAAATTTACTACTCAGGTCTTAAGTTCCGATTGGTTTCTAAGTACAAGTTGTGCAAAATATTGCAATGACCTACTTCGTTTACGCGAAACAATATACCAAATAGAAACAACCCCCACCCCCCCCTAAAAAAAAACAGACAGACAAACAAACAAAGCAAAACAAATTTAAAACACCATGCATGTACATGCAGATATTAACAACAACCCCCCCCCCCAAAAAAAAAAAAAAAAAAAATTATATAAAATAGTGCTTCGGCGTGGAATCGAACCTAGGCAGACATGAGCATCAATTTAATCTTAAATAAATTGTGATTACTTAGCGAGAAAAAGATGAATGCAAAATGTCAATAATTAATTTGAATTATTGTATTATAAAATTGAAGACAGAAAGCTAAAATTAACAAGAGATTACGCCTCATCGAGGCCATGGTTTCACTGAACGTTGAACATCAACCCAGTCCGAATCGACGTGAGCCCTCCATTGCAAGTCAGCTAGCCCACTTCTGGCCCGAAGGCCGGACTCTAAACGTAATCTCCCGGATGCTTTTGCGAACTAAGGGAGGATACGGAATTGGGATCCTAGGCCCGTGTAAAAATTCCACCTTGGCGATGCCGTTATAAACAAAGCAGTGTCTGTCATCCGATCGGCGCGATTCACACAGCCTGACAACAAACACCGACGCGCAGTGCTGTCTTCCAACCGTTCAGGCCACCACGCCAGCCTGGTGATTCTTGGGTCGAAATAATACTTCCAGTTCCAGATTGTTCCAAAACAATGTGATATGAATGCGTACCGTGCCCCAATTGGAGTATTGTACATTCGCACAAAAGTTTAACCGTGAAAGAAGAAACACGAAAAACAAAAAAACAAAAACACGAAAAAAACAACCAAAAAACACACGAAAAGACAAGTAAATTAAAAGCACACACACATACACACACAAGACGTAAAATGACTTAACGCAGTGCTTGTTTTGGCATATTTCCAGTCACCACGATCGTTTTGAATGCCTTGATGTGGAAGCACATAAATCAAAGTAGAGATGATGTGCAAATAAGGAGGATTGGAGGTGACACAGAGCATTTCATAAATTCTGTGTTTAAATCTGGATATGTTTCTCCGTGCGAGCAGACGGTTCAGTGTGCTTAACTTGCTCCTCTTCTAGCCCAAAGTCTAAACTGCGTCATGATATAGAAATGCGCATGCACCCTGACAGGCCAAGCCCTCAGATATCAACGGGGGAATGGGGGGGGGGGTCTGATATGTCAGTTGACAACTTCTAGCTATACTTTAGCGGACCCAAAACGTGACGGACTTATAGTGTGTAAGATAATGGAACGATTACTTCTGGTATATGACACTTACAACAGCTATAAAATAGAAAGCTCCCGATGGATCTTTTAAAGTCCAAATTTTAAAGGGGAAAAAAAAAGAGGCAATATTTTGAGATAAAAAGACAACATTGTGAGATTTGGGGACACTGTTTTTCTTTCCTATGTCCTTATGAAGCCACCGTACAATGCTGACATATTGTGCACACACAATTAAACTGCCGCATGCAACCATCACAGTAGTCTACTGCTGTACACATGCAAGTAAAGGTTTAGTAGCTACAGCGTGATAATCTGACGTCTATCTTGTCCGTGCGCACATGCAAACAGTTATACAAGAGCGCTCACAAGAATATTCAGCACAAAATCAGAAGCGCGCGCTCCGAAATATTTGTCTGCATTGCATGCTGTACGTACATAATACCTCCGTGCGCGCGTGTGCGTTGATCTATATACGAGTGTTTACTATACCGTCACACACAGTGGATTTTCAATGGAAAATATTTGTTGTCATTTTGTAGGCGTCCATATCAACACGTACTGTACTGGGCAGTTCTCTCTTCATTGCAAGCAGTGTGGTCTAGACGTTGGATATATCTTGACGTCGTTCCTCGCCTTAATTTAGTTGTTCGAACGACTACAATGACGGCCCGGGGTTGCAGAGAAGAAAAGGACGACATTTCAAGACATCGTAAACATAACGTGATTACGGTTAGTGATATTTTACATTATCTGAAGTTGTCTGCGTGCATGTATGTCTGTCTGTGAAGTTAGCCTATGCATAGTCTGCAACGTATACCTAGTCTAGGCCTATCAGTATATATGCCTTACTTTTGACAACAGTTTTATGCACAACGAGAACAGTGTTACGTCATGGATATGTACCTATGAGCAACTGAGGCATTTTGACGGCACTTAATGCTTTCTGGGATCAGTGTAGAAAAGTCTGTAGGAGAGTTAAAATACGTTCGGTCGGGATTGCGCCAGTAATATGTCGGTTACTTCTTGTAGGTGCCAGACGTGGCACGAGAAGTTGAGAGCGCCATCGATGGCCATCTTCTACATGTCATCTATCCATTAGCGGCAGGGCTATTATTCACGATGTTACCATAGCAATGGAGCGTTAGATTTTAGATTCAAAACGGAGCTATTTTAAATGAATATACAAGTCCCATGGAATTGTCGTGAATTTCATATTTGCTTTGGTCATAATACGTTAAATACAGAGTAAAAGCTAGATAAGGTAGAAATTAGATAGATTTATTCGACAATGAGTAAAGTTTACCGGTAGAAAGTCCTAGTATGTCATAATTAAATCCTCCGCGCTACTAGGTTTAATTCTCGGCTAAGTCTGCTGTATTCGCATTATCTGCTTTGTGTACCGTCATGAATACCGCACGTTTCGATCGTTGTTAATGCACGGAGAGCTCGTGGCATTGTTTATAACGTTACCGTACCTGTTTGTATCACACTGTCTTTCAAACGCCTGCCTCAGTAAATCAGCATTTAAGAAATGTGAAGTTGTTCTAACAGGAGCATAGCTGTTTCCACACTTAACGGTTTATAATATAAAGGCTAAGTAATGACACAACATTCCCGAAGAACAAATATTATCAAGATTGTCAGAAAAGATGTCGCGGTGGCCTTACACTGTACAAAAGAAGCATTTCTTTTTGCAGGTACAATTTTCGTCCTTATGTATACTTTCATTAAAATTTCCAGTGAAAGGCGACGAGCGAGACAGAAATCAAATTTACTACTCAGGTCTTAAGTTCCGATTGGTTTCTAAGTACAAGTTGTGCAAAATATTGCAATGACCTACTTCGTTTACGCGAAACAATATACCAAATAGAAACAACCCCCACCCCCCCCTAAAAAAAAAACAGACAGACAAACAAACAAAGCAAAACAAATTTAAAACACCATGCATGTACATGCAGATATTAACAACAACCCCCCCCCCCCAAAAAAAAAAAAAAAAATTATATAAAATAGTGCTTCGGCGTGGAATCGAACCTAGGCAGACATGAGCATCAATTTAATCTTAAATAAATTGTGATTACTTAGCGAGAAAAAGATGAATGCAAAATGTCAATAATTAATTTGAATTATTGTATTATAAAATTGAAGACAGAAAGCTAAAATTAACAAGAGATTACGCCTCATCGAGGCCATGGTTTCACTGAACGTTGAACATCAACCCAGTCCGAATCGACGTGAGCCCTCCATTGCAAGTCAGCTAGCCCACTTCTGGCCCGAAGGCCGGACTCTAAACGTAATCTCCCGGATGCTTTTGCGAACTAAGGGAGGATACGGAATTGGGATCCTAGGCCCGTGTAAAAATTCCACCTTGGCGATGCCGTTATAAACAAAGCAGTGTCTGTCATCCGATCGGCGCGATTCACACAGCCTGACAACAAACACCGACGCGCAGTGCTGTCTTCCAACCGTTCAGGCCACCACGCCAGCCTGGTGATTCTTGGGTCGAAATAATACTTCCAGTTCCAGATTGTTCCAAAACAATGTGATATGAATGCGTACCGTGCCCCAATTGGAGTATTGTACATTCGCACAAAAGTTTAACCGTGAAAGAAGAAACACGAAAAACAAAAAAACAAAAACACGAAAAAAACAACCAAAAAACACACGAAAAGACAAGTAAATTAAAAGCACACACACATACACACACAAGACGTAAAATGACTTAACGCAGTGCTTGTTTTGGCATATTTCCAGTCACCACGATCGTTTTGAATGCCTTGATGTGGAAGCACATAAATCAAAGTAGAGATGATGTGCAAATAAGGAGGATTGGAGGTGACACAGAGCATTTCATAAATTCTGTGTTTAAATCTGGATATGTTTCTCCGTGCGAGCAGACGGTTCAGTGTGCTTAACTTGCTCCTCTTCTAGCCCAAAGTCTAAACTGCGTCATGATATAGAAATGCGCATGCACCCTGACAGGCCAAGCCCTCAGATATCAACGGGGGAATGGGGGGGGGGGTCTGATATGTCAGTTGACAACTTCTAGCTATACTTTAGCGGACCCAAAACGTGACGGACTTATAGTGTGTAAGATAATGGAACGATTACTTCTGGTATATGACACTTACAACAGCTATAAAATAGAAAGCTCCCGATGGATCTTTTAAAGTCCAAATTTTAAAGGGGAAAAAAAAAGAGGCAATATTTTGAGATAAAAAGACAACATTGTGAGATTTGGGGACACTGTTTTTCTTTCCTATGTCCTTATGAAGCCACCGTACAATGCTGACATATTGTGCACACACAATTAAACTGCCGCATGCAACCATCACAGTAGTCTACTGCTGTACACATGCAAGTAAAGGTTTAGTAGCTACAGCGTGATAATCTGACGTCTATCTTGTCCGTGCGCACATGCAAACAGTTATACAAGAGCGCTCACAAGAATATTCAGCACAAAATCAGAAGCGCGCGCTCCGAAATATTTGTCTGCATTGCATGCTGTACGTACATAATACCTCCGTGCGCGCGTGTGCGTTGATCTATATACGAGTGTTTACTATACCGTCACACACAGTGGATTTTCAATGGAAAATATTTGTTGTCATTTTGTAGGCGTCCATATCAACACGTACTGTACTGGGCAGTTCTCTCTTCATTGCAAGCAGTGTGGTCTAGACGTTGGATATATCTTGACGTCGTTCCTCGCCTTAATTTAGTTGTTCGAACGACTACAATGACGGCCCGGGGTTGCAGAGAAGAAAAGGACGACATTTCAAGACATCGTAAACATAACGTGATTACGGTTAGTGATATTTTACATTATCTGAAGTTGTCTGCGTGCATGTATGTCTGTCTGTGAAGTTAGCCTATGCATAGTCTGCAACGTATACCTAGTCTAGGCCTATCAGTATATATGCCTTACTTTTGACAACAGTTTTATGCACAACGAGAACAGTGTTACGTCATGGATATGTACCTATGAGCAACTGAGGCATTTTGACGGCACTTAATGCTTTCTGGGATCAGTGTAGAAAAGTCTGTAGGAGAGTTAAAATACGTTCGGTCGGGATTGCGCCAGTAATATGTCGGTTACTTCTTGTAGGTGCCAGACGTGGCACGAGAAGTTGAGAGCGCCATCGATGGCCATCTTCTACATGTCATCTATCCATTAGCGGCAGGGCTATTATTCACGATGTTACCATAGCAATGGAGCGTTAGATTTTAGATTCAAAACGGAGCTATTTTAAATGAATATACAAGTCCCATGGAATTGTCGTGAATTTCATATTTGCTTTGGTCATAATACGTTAAATACAGAGTAAAAGCTAGATAAGGTAGAAATTAGATAGATTTATTCGACAATGAGTAAAGTTTACCGGTAGAAAGTCCTAGTATGTCATAATTAAATCCTCCGCGCTACTAGGTTTAATTCTCGGCTAAGTCTGCTGTATTCGCATTATCTGCTTTGTGTACCGTCATGAATACCGCACGTTTCGATCGTTGTTAATGCACGGAGAGCTCGTGGCATTGTTTATAACGTTACCGTACCTGTTTGTATCACACTGTCTTTCAAACGCCTGCCTCAGTAAATCAGCATTTAAGAAATGTGAAGTTGTTCTAACAGGAGCATAGCTGTTTCCACACTTAACGGTTTATAATATAAAGGCTAAGTAATGACACAACATTCCCGAAGAACAAATATTATCAAGATTGTCAGAAAAGATGTCGCGGTGGCCTTACACTGTACAAAAGAAGCATTTCTTTTTGCAGGTACAATTTTCGTCCTTATGTATACTTTCATTAAAATTTCCAGTGAAAGGCGACGAGCGAGACAGAAATCAAATTTACTACTCAGGTCTTAAGTTCCGATTGGTTTCTAAGTACAAGTTGTGCAAAATATTGCAATGACCTACTTCGTTTACGCGAAACAATATACCAAATAGAAACAACCCCCACCCCCCCCTAAAAAAAAAACAGACAGACAAACAAACAAAGCAAAACAAATTTAAAACACCATGCATGTACATGCAGATATTAACAACAACCCCCCCCCCCCAAAAAAAAAAAAAAAAATTATATAAAATAGTGCTTCGGCGTGGAATCGAACCTAGGCAGACATGAGCATCAATTTAATCTTAAATAAATTGTGATTACTTAGCGAGAAAAAGATGAATGCAAAATGTCAATAATTAATTTGAATTATTGTATTATAAAATTGAAGACAGAAAGCTAAAATTAACAAGAGATTACGCCTCATCGAGGCCATGGTTTCACTGAACGTTGAACATCAACCCAGTCCGAATCGACGTGAGCCCTCCATTGCAAGTCAGCTAGCCCACTTCTGGCCCGAAGGCCGGACTCTAAACGTAATCTCCCGGATGCTTTTGCGAACTAAGGGAGGATACGGAATTGGGATCCTAGGCCCGTGTAAAAATTCCACCTTGGCGATGCCGTTATAAACAAAGCAGTGTCTGTCATCCGATCGGCGCGATTCACACAGCCTGACAACAAACACCGACGCGCAGTGCTGTCTTCCAACCGTTCAGGCCACCACGCCAGCCTGGTGATTCTTGGGTCGAAATAATACTTCCAGTTCCAGATTGTTCCAAAACAATGTGATATGAATGCGTACCGTGCCCCAATTGGAGTATTGTACATTCGCACAAAAGTTTAACCGTGAAAGAAGAAACACGAAAAACAAAAAAACAAAAACACGAAAAAAACAACCAAAAAACACACGAAAAGACAAGTAAATTAAAAGCACACACACATACACACACAAGACGTAAAATGACTTAACGCAGTGCTTGTTTTGGCATATTTCCAGTCACCACGATCGTTTTGAATGCCTTGATGTGGAAGCACATAAATCAAAGTAGAGATGATGTGCAAATAAGGAGGATTGGAGGTGACACAGAGCATTTCATAAATTCTGTGTTTAAATCTGGATATGTTTCTCCGTGCGAGCAGACGGTTCAGTGTGCTTAACTTGCTCCTCTTCTAGCCCAAAGTCTAAACTGCGTCATGATATAGAAATGCGCATGCACCCTGACAGGCCAAGCCCTCAGATATCAACGGGGGAATGGGGGGGGGGGTCTGATATGTCAGTTGACAACTTCTAGCTATACTTTAGCGGACCCAAAACGTGACGGACTTATAGTGTGTAAGATAATGGAACGATTACTTCTGGTATATGACACTTACAACAGCTATAAAATAGAAAGCTCCCGATGGATCTTTTAAAGTCCAAATTTTAAAGGGGAAAAAAAAAGAGGCAATATTTTGAGATAAAAAGACAACATTGTGAGATTTGGGGACACTGTTTTTCTTTCCTATGTCCTTATGAAGCCACCGTACAATGCTGACATATTGTGCACACACAATTAAACTGCCGCATGCAACCATCACAGTAGTCTACTGCTGTACACATGCAAGTAAAGGTTTAGTAGCTACAGCGTGATAATCTGACGTCTATCTTGTCCGTGCGCACATGCAAACAGTTATACAAGAGCGCTCACAAGAATATTCAGCACAAAATCAGAAGCGCGCGCTCCGAAATATTTGTCTGCATTGCATGCTGTACGTACATAATACCTCCGTGCGCGCGTGTGCGTTGATCTATATACGAGTGTTTACTATACCGTCACACACAGTGGATTTTCAATGGAAAATATTTGTTGTCATTTTGTAGGCGTCCATATCAACACGTACTGTACTGGGCAGTTCTCTCTTCATTGCAAGCAGTGTGGTCTAGACGTTGGATATATCTTGACGTCGTTCCTCGCCTTAATTTAGTTGTTCGAACGACTACAATGACGGCCCGGGGTTGCAGAGAAGAAAAGGACGACATTTCAAGACATCGTAAACATAACGTGATTACGGTTAGTGATATTTTACATTATCTGAAGTTGTCTGCGTGCATGTATGTCTGTCTGTGAAGTTAGCCTATGCATAGTCTGCAACGTATACCTAGTCTAGGCCTATCAGTATATATGCCTTACTTTTGACAACAGTTTTATGCACAACGAGAACAGTGTTACGTCATGGATATGTACCTATGAGCAACTGAGGCATTTTGACGGCACTTAATGCTTTCTGGGATCAGTGTAGAAAAGTCTGTAGGAGAGTTAAAATACGTTCGGTCGGGATTGCGCCAGTAATATGTCGGTTACTTCTTGTAGGTGCCAGACGTGGCACGAGAAGTTGAGAGCGCCATCGATGGCCATCTTCTACATGTCATCTATCCATTAGCGGCAGGGCTATTATTCACGATGTTACCATAGCAATGGAGCGTTAGATTTTAGATTCAAAACGGAGCTATTTTAAATGAATATACAAGTCCCATGGAATTGTCGTGAATTTCATATTTGCTTTGGTCATAATACGTTAAATACAGAGTAAAAGCTAGATAAGGTAGAAATTAGATAGATTTATTCGACAATGAGTAAAGTTTACCGGTAGAAAGTCCTAGTATGTCATAATTAAATCCTCCGCGCTACTAGGTTTAATTCTCGGCTAAGTCTGCTGTATTCGCATTATCTGCTTTGTGTACCGTCATGAATACCGCACGTTTCGATCGTTGTTAATGCACGGAGAGCTCGTGGCATTGTTTATAACGTTACCGTACCTGTTTGTATCACACTGTCTTTCAAACGCCTGCCTCAGTAAATCAGCATTTAAGAAATGTGAAGTTGTTCTAACAGGAGCATAGCTGTTTCCACACTTAACGGTTTATAATATAAAGGCTAAGTAATGACACAACATTCCCGAAGAACAAATATTATCAAGATTGTCAGAAAAGATGTCGCGGTGGCCTTACACTGTACAAAAGAAGCATTTCTTTTTGCAGGTACAATTTTCGTCCTTATGTATACTTTCATTAAAATTTCCAGTGAAAGGCGACGAGCGAGACAGAAATCAAATTTACTACTCAGGTCTTAAGTTCCGATTGGTTTCTAAGTACAAGTTGTGCAAAATATTGCAATGACCTACTTCGTTTACGCGAAACAATATACCAAATAGAAACAACCCCCACCCCCCCCTAAAAAAAAAACAGACAGACAAACAAACAAAGCAAAACAAATTTAAAACACCATGCATGTACATGCAGATATTAACAACAACCCCCCCCCCCCAAAAAAAAAAAAAAAAAATTATATAAAATAGTGCTTCGGCGTGGAATCGAACCTAGGCAGACATGAGCATCAATTTAATCTTAAATAAATTGTGATTACTTAGCGAGAAAAAGATGAATGCAAAATGTCAATAATTAATTTGAATTATTGTATTATAAAATTGAAGACAGAAAGCTAAAATTAACAAGAGATTACGCCTCATCGAGGCCATGGTTTCACTGAACGTTGAACATCAACCCAGTCCGAATCGACGTGAGCCCTCCATTGCAAGTCAGCTAGCCCACTTCTGGCCCGAAGGCCGGACTCTAAACGTAATCTCCCGGATGCTTTTGCGAACTAAGGGAGGATACGGAATTGGGATCCTAGGCCCGTGTAAAAATTCCACCTTGGCGATGCCGTTATAAACAAAGCAGTGTCTGTCATCCGATCGGCGCGATTCACACAGCCTGACAACAAACACCGACGCGCAGTGCTGTCTTCCAACCGTTCAGGCCACCACGCCAGCCTGGTGATTCTTGGGTCGAAATAATACTTCCAGTTCCAGATTGTTCCAAAACAATGTGATATGAATGCGTACCGTGCCCCAATTGGAGTATTGTACATTCGCACAAAAGTTTAACCGTGAAAGAAGAAACACGAAAAACAAAAAAACAAAAACACGAAAAAAACAACCAAAAAACACACGAAAAGACAAGTAAATTAAAAGCACACACACATACACACACAAGACGTAAAATGACTTAACGCAGTGCTTGTTTTGGCATATTTCCAGTCACCACGATCGTTTTGAATGCCTTGATGTGGAAGCACATAAATCAAAGTAGAGATGATGTGCAAATAAGGAGGATTGGAGGTGACACAGAGCATTTCATAAATTCTGTGTTTAAATCTGGATATGTTTCTCCGTGCGAGCAGACGGTTCAGTGTGCTTAACTTGCTCCTCTTCTAGCCCAAAGTCTAAACTGCGTCATGATATAGAAATGCGCATGCACCCTGACAGGCCAAGCCCTCAGATATCAACGGGGGAATGGGGGGGGGGTCTGATATGTCAGTTGACAACTTCTAGCTATACTTTAGCGGACCCAAAACGTGACGGACTTATAGTGTGTAAGATAATGGAACGATTACTTCTGGTATATGACACTTACAACAGCTATAAAATAGAAAGCTCCCGATGGATCTTTTAAAGTCCAAATTTTAAAGGGGAAAAAAAAAGAGGCAATATTTTGAGATAAAAAGACAACATTGTGAGATTTGGGGACACTGTTTTTCTTTCCTATGTCCTTATGAAGCCACCGTACAATGCTGACATATTGTGCACACACAATTAAACTGCCGCATGCAACCATCACAGTAGTCTACTGCTGTACACATGCAAGTAAAGGTTTAGTAGCTACAGCGTGATAATCTGACGTCTATCTTGTCCGTGCGCACATGCAAACAGTTATACAAGAGCGCTCACAAGAATATTCAGCACAAAATCAGAAGCGCGCGCTCCGAAATATTTGTCTGCATTGCATGCTGTACGTACATAATACCTCCGTGCGCGCGTGTGCGTTGATCTATATACGAGTGTTTACTATACCGTCACACACAGTGGATTTTCAATGGAAAATATTTGTTGTCATTTTGTAGGCGTCCATATCAACACGTACTGTACTGGGCAGTTCTCTCTTCATTGCAAGCAGTGTGGTCTAGACGTTGGATATATCTTGACGTCGTTCCTCGCCTTAATTTAGTTGTTCGAACGACTACAATGACGGCCCGGGGTTGCAGAGAAGAAAAGGACGACATTTCAAGACATCGTAAACATAACGTGATTACGGTTAGTGATATTTTACATTATCTGAAGTTGTCTGCGTGCATGTATGTCTGTCTGTGAAGTTAGCCTATGCATAGTCTGCAACGTATACCTAGTCTAGGCCTATCAGTATATATGCCTTACTTTTGACAACAGTTTTATGCACAACGAGAACAGTGTTACGTCATGGATATGTACCTATGAGCAACTGAGGCATTTTGACGGCACTTAATGCTTTCTGGGATCAGTGTAGAAAAGTCTGTAGGAGAGTTAAAATACGTTCGGTCGGGATTGCGCCAGTAATATGTCGGTTACTTCTTGTAGGTGCCAGACGTGGCACGAGAAGTTGAGAGCGCCATCGATGGCCATCTTCTACATGTCATCTATCCATTAGCGGCAGGGCTATTATTCACGATGTTACCATAGCAATGGAGCGTTAGATTTTAGATTCAAAACGGAGCTATTTTAAATGAATATACAAGTCCCATGGAATTGTCGTGAATTTCATATTTGCTTTAGTCATAATACGTTAAATACAGAGTAAAAGCTAGATAAGGTAGAAATTAGATAGATTTATTCGACAATGAGTAAAGTTTACCGGTAGAAAGTCCTAGTATGTCATAATTAAATCCTCCGCGCTACTAGGTTTAATTCTCGGCTAAGTCTGCTGTATTCGCATTATCTGCTTTGTGTACCGTCATGAATACCGCACGTTTCGATCGTTGTTAATGCACGGAGAGCTCGTGGCATTGTTTATAACGTTACCGTACCTGTTTGTATCACACTGTCTTTCAAACGCCTGCCTCAGTAAATCAGCATTTAAGAAATGTGAAGTTGTTCTAACAGGAGCATAGCTGTTTCCACACTTAACGGTTTATAATATAAAGGCTAAGTAATGACACAACATTCCCGAAGAACAAATATTATCAAGATTGTCAGAAAAGATGTCGCGGTGGCCTTACACTGTACAAAAGAAGCATTTCTTTTTGCAGGTACAATTTTCGTCCTTATGTATACTTTCATTAAAATTTCCAGTGAAAGGCGACGAGCGAGACAGAAATCAAATTTACTACTCAGGTCTTAAGTTCCGATTGGTTTCTAAGTACAAGTTGTGCAAAATATTGCAATGACCTACTTCGTTTACGCGAAACAATATACCAAATAGAAACAACCCCCACCCCCCCCTAAAAAAAAACAGACAGACAAACAAACAAAGCAAAACAAATTTAAAACACCATGCATGTACATGCAGATATTAACAACAACCCCCCCCCCCAAAAAAAAAAAAAAAAAAATTATATAAAATAGTGCTTCGGCGTGGAATCGAACCTAGGCAGACATGAGCATCAATTTAATCTTAAATAAATTGTGATTACTTAGCGAGAAAAAGATGAATGCAAAATGTCAATAATTAATTTGAATTATTGTATTATAAAATTGAAGACAGAAAGCTAAAATTAACAAGAGATTACGCCTCATCGAGGCCATGGTTTCACTGAACGTTGAACATCAACCCAGTCCGAATCGACGTGAGCCCTCCATTGCAAGTCAGCTAGCCCACTTCTGGCCCGAAGGCCGGACTCTAAACGTAATCTCCCGGATGCTTTTGCGAACTAAGGGAGGATACGGAATTGGGATCCTAGGCCCGTGTAAAAATTCCACCTTGGCGATGCCGTTATAAACAAAGCAGTGTCTGTCATCCGATCGGCGCGATTCACACAGCCTGACAACAAACACCGACGCGCAGTGCTGTCTTCCAACCGTTCAGGCCACCACGCCAGCCTGGTGATTCTTGGGTCGAAATAATACTTCCAGTTCCAGATTGTTCCAAAACAATGTGATATGAATGCGTACCGTGCCCCAATTGGAGTATTGTACATTCGCACAAAAGTTTAACCGTGAAAGAAGAAACACGAAAAACAAAAAAACAAAAACACGAAAAAAACAACCAAAAAACACACGAAAAGACAAGTAAATTAAAAGCACACACACATACACACACAAGACGTAAAATGACTTAACGCAGTGCTTGTTTTGGCATATTTCCAGTCACCACGATCGTTTTGAATGCCTTGATGTGGAAGCACATAAATCAAAGTAGAGATGATGTGCAAATAAGGAGGATTGGAGGTGACACAGAGCATTTCATAAATTCTGTGTTTAAATCTGGATATGTTTCTCCGTGCGAGCAGACGGTTCAGTGTGCTTAACTTGCTCCTCTTCTAGCCCAAAGTCTAAACTGCGTCATGATATAGAAATGCGCATGCACCCTGACAGGCCAAGCCCTCAGATATCAACGGGGGAATGGGGGGGGGGGGGTCTGATATGTCAGTTGACAACTTCTAGCTATACTTTAGCGGACCCAAAACGTGACGGACTTATAGTGTGTAAGATAATGGAACGATTACTTCTGGTATATGACACTTACAACAGCTATAAAATAGAAAGCTCCCGATGGATCTTTTAAAGTCCAAATTTTAAAGGGGAAAAAAAAAGAGGCAATATTTTGAGATAAAAAGACAACATTGTGAGATTTGGGGACACTGTTTTTCTTTCCTATGTCCTTATGAAGCCACCGTACAATGCTGACATATTGTGCACACACAATTAAACTGCCGCATGCAACCATCACAGTAGTCTACTGCTGTACACATGCAAGTAAAGGTTTAGTAGCTACAGCGTGATAATCTGACGTCTATCTTGTCCGTGCGCACATGCAAACAGTTATACAAGAGCGCTCACAAGAATATTCAGCACAAAATCAGAAGCGCGCGCTCCGAAATATTTGTCTGCATTGCATGCTGTACGTACATAATACCTCCGTGCGCGCGTGTGCGTTGATCTATATACGAGTGTTTACTATACCGTCACACACAGTGGATTTTCAATGGAAAATATTTGTTGTCATTTTGTAGGCGTCCATATCAACACGTACTGTACTGGGCAGTTCTCTCTTCATTGCAAGCAGTGTGGTCTAGACGTTGGATATATCTTGACGTCGTTCCTCGCCTTAATTTAGTTGTTCGAACGACTACAATGACGGCCCGGGGTTGCAGAGAAGAAAAGGACGACATTTCAAGACATCGTAAACATAACGTGATTACGGTTAGTGATATTTTACATTATCTGAAGTTGTCTGCGTGCATGTATGTCTGTCTGTGAAGTTAGCCTATGCATAGTCTGCAACGTATACCTAGTCTAGGCCTATCAGTATATATGCCTTACTTTTGACAACAGTTTTATGCACAACGAGAACAGTGTTACGTCATGGATATGTACCTATGAGCAACTGAGGCATTTTGACGGCACTTAATGCTTTCTGGGATCAGTGTAGAAAAGTCTGTAGGAGAGTTAAAATACGTTCGGTCGGGATTGCGCCAGTAATATGTCGGTTACTTCTTGTAGGTGCCAGACGTGGCACGAGAAGTTGAGAGCGCCATCGATGGCCATCTTCTACATGTCATCTATCCATTAGCGGCAGGGCTATTATTCACGATGTTACCATAGCAATGGAGCGTTAGATTTTAGATTCAAAACGGAGCTATTTTAAATGAATATACAAGTCCCATGGAATTGTCGTGAATTTCATATTTGCTTTGGTCATAATACGTTAAATACAGAGTAAAAGCTAGATAAGGTAGAAATTAGATAGATTTATTCGACAATGAGTAAAGTTTACCGGTAGAAAGTCCTAGTATGTCATAATTAAATCCTCCGCGCTACTAGGTTTAATTCTCGGCTAAGTCTGCTGTATTCGCATTATCTGCTTTGTGTACCGTCATGAATACCGCACGTTTCGATCGTTGTTAATGCACGGAGAGCTCGTGGCATTGTTTATAACGTTACCGTACCTGTTTGTATCACACTGTCTTTCAAACGCCTGCCTCAGTAAATCAGCATTTAAGAAATGTGAAGTTGTTCTAACAGGAGCATAGCTGTTTCCACACTTAACGGTTTATAATATAAAGGCTAAGTAATGACACAACATTCCCGAAGAACAAATATTATCAAGATTGTCAGAAAAGATGTCGCGGTGGCCTTACACTGTACAAAAGAAGCATTTCTTTTTGCAGGTACAATTTTCGTCCTTATGTATACTTTCATTAAAATTTCCAGTGAAAGGCGACGAGCGAGACAGAAATCAAATTTACTACTCAGGTCTTAAGTTCCGATTGGTTTCTAAGTACAAGTTGTGCAAAATATTGCAATGACCTACTTCGTTTACGCGAAACAATATACCAAATAGAAACAACCCCCACCCCCCCCTAAAAAAAAAACAGACAGACAAACAAACAAAGCAAAACAAATTTAAAACACCATGCATGTACATGCAGATATTAACAACAACCCCCCCCCCCAAAAAAAAAAAAAAAAAAATTATATAAAATAGTGCTTCGGCGTGGAATCGAACCTAGGCAGACATGAGCATCAATTTAATCTTAAATAAATTGTGATTACTTAGCGAGAAAAAGATGAATGCAAAATGTCAATAATTAATTTGAATTATTGTATTATAAAATTGAAGACAGAAAGCTAAAATTAACAAGAGATTACGCCTCATCGAGGCCATGGTTTCACTGAACGTTGAACATCAACCCAGTCCGAATCGACGTGAGCCCTCCATTGCAAGTCAGCTAGCCCACTTCTGGCCCGAAGGCCGGACTCTAAACGTAATCTCCCGGATGCTTTTGCGAACTAAGGGAGGATACGGAATTGGGATCCTAGGCCCGTGTAAAAATTCCACCTTGGCGATGCCGTTATAAACAAAGCAGTGTCTGTCATCCGATCGGCGCGATTCACACAGCCTGACAACAAACACCGACGCGCAGTGCTGTCTTCCAACCGTTCAGGCCACCACGCCAGCCTGGTGATTCTTGGGTCGAAATAATACTTCCAGTTCCAGATTGTTCCAAAACAATGTGATATGAATGCGTACCGTGCCCCAATTGGAGTATTGTACATTCGCACAAAAGTTTAACCGTGAAAGAAGAAACACGAAAAACAAAAAAACAAAAACACGAAAAAAACAACCAAAAAACACACGAAAAGACAAGTAAATTAAAAGCACACACACATACACACACAAGACGTAAAATGACTTAACGCAGTGCTTGTTTTGGCATATTTCCAGTCACCACGATCGTTTTGAATGCCTTGATGTGGAAGCACATAAATCAAAGTAGAGATGATGTGCAAATAAGGAGGATTGGAGGTGACACAGAGCATTTCATAAATTCTGTGTTTAAATCTGGATATGTTTCTCCGTGCGAGCAGACGGTTCAGTGTGCTTAACTTGCTCCTCTTCTAGCCCAAAGTCTAAACTGCGTCATGATATAGAAATGCGCATGCACCCTGACAGGCCAAGCCCTCAGATATCAACGGGGGAATGGGGGGGGGGGGGTCTGATATGTCAGTTGACAACTTCTAGCTATACTTTAGCGGACCCAAAACGTGACGGACTTATAGTGTGTAAGATAATGGAACGATTACTTCTGGTATATGACACTTACAACAGCTATAAAATAGAAAGCTCCCGATGGATCTTTTAAAGTCCAAATTTTAAAGGGGAAAAAAAAAGAGGCAATATTTTGAGATAAAAAGACAACATTGTGAGATTTGGGGACACTGTTTTTCTTTCCTATGTCCTTATGAAGCCACCGTACAATGCTGACATATTGTGCACACACAATTAAACTGCCGCATGCAACCATCACAGTAGTCTACTGCTGTACACATGCAAGTAAAGGTTTAGTAGCTACAGCGTGATAATCTGACGTCTATCTTGTCCGTGCGCACATGCAAACAGTTATACAAGAGCGCTCACAAGAATATTCAGCACAAAATCAGAAGCGCGCGCTCCGAAATATTTGTCTGCATTGCATGCTGTACGTACATAATACCTCCGTGCGCGCGTGTGCGTTGATCTATATACGAGTGTTTACTATACCGTCACACACAGTGGATTTTCAATGGAAAATATTTGTTGTCATTTTGTAGGCGTCCATATCAACACGTACTGTACTGGGCAGTTCTCTCTTCATTGCAAGCAGTGTGGTCTAGACGTTGGATATATCTTGACGTCGTTCCTCGCCTTAATTTAGTTGTTCGAACGACTACAATGACGGCCCGGGGTTGCAGAGAAGAAAAGGACGACATTTCAAGACATCGTAAACATAACGTGATTACGGTTAGTGATATTTTACATTATCTGAAGTTGTCTGCGTGCATGTATGTCTGTCTGTGAAGTTAGCCTATGCATAGTCTGCAACGTATACCTAGTCTAGGCCTATCAGTATATATGCCTTACTTTTGACAACAGTTTTATGCACAACGAGAACAGTGTTACGTCATGGATATGTACCTATGAGCAACTGAGGCATTTTGACGGCACTTAATGCTTTCTGGGATCAGTGTAGAAAAGTCTGTAGGAGAGTTAAAATACGTTCGGTCGGGATTGCGCCAGTAATATGTCGGTTACTTCTTGTAGGTGCCAGACGTGGCACGAGAAGTTGAGAGCGCCATCGATGGCCATCTTCTACATGTCATCTATCCATTAGCGGCAGGGCTATTATTCACGATGTTACCATAGCAATGGAGCGTTAGATTTTAGATTCAAAACGGAGCTATTTTAAATGAATATACAAGTCCCATGGAATTGTCGTGAATTTCATATTTGCTTTGGTCATAATACGTTAAATACAGAGTAAAAGCTAGATAAGGTAGAAATTAGATAGATTTATTCGACAATGAGTAAAGTTTACCGGTAGAAAGTCCTAGTATGTCATAATTAAATCCTCCGCGCTACTAGGTTTAATTCTCGGCTAAGTCTGCTGTATTCGCATTATCTGCTTTGTGTACCGTCATGAATACCGCACGTTTCGATCGTTGTTAATGCACGGAGAGCTCGTGGCATTGTTTATAACGTTACCGTACCTGTTTGTATCACACTGTCTTTCAAACGCCTGCCTCAGTAAATCAGCATTTAAGAAATGTGAAGTTGTTCTAACAGGAGCATAGCTGTTTCCACACTTAACGGTTTATAATATAAAGGCTAAGTAATGACACAACATTCCCGAAGAACAAATATTATCAAGATTGTCAGAAAAGATGTCGCGGTGGCCTTACACTGTACAAAAGAAGCATTTCTTTTTGCAGGTACAATTTTCGTCCTTATGTATACTTTCATTAAAATTTCCAGTGAAAGGCGACGAGCGAGACAGAAATCAAATTTACTACTCAGGTCTTAAGTTCCGATTGGTTTCTAAGTACAAGTTGTGCAAAATATTGCAATGACCTACTTCGTTTACGCGAAACAATATACCAAATAGAAACAACCCCCACCCCCCCCTAAAAAAAAAACAGACAGACAAACAAACAAAGCAAAACAAATTTAAAACACCATGCATGTACATGCAGATATTAACAACAACCCCCCCCCCAAAAAAAAAAAAAAAAAAATTATATAAAATAGTGCTTCGGCGTGGAATCGAACCTAGGCAGACATGAGCATCAATTTAATCTTAAATAAATTGTGATTACTTAGCGAGAAAAAGATGAATGCAAAATGTCAATAATTAATTTGAATTATTGTATTATAAAATTGAAGACAGAAAGCTAAAATTAACAAGAGATTACGCCTCATCGAGGCCATGGTTTCACTGAACGTTGAACATCAACCCAGTCCGAATCGACGTGAGCCCTCCATTGCAAGTCAGCTAGCCCACTTCTGGCCCGAAGGCCGGACTCTAAACGTAATCTCCCGGATGCTTTTGCGAACTAAGGGAGGATACGGAATTGGGATCCTAGGCCCGTGTAAAAATTCCACCTTGGCGATGCCGTTATAAACAAAGCAGTGTCTGTCATCCGATCGGCGCGATTCACACAGCCTGACAACAAACACCGACGCGCAGTGCTGTCTTCCAACCGTTCAGGCCACCACGCCAGCCTGGTGATTCTTGGGTCGAAATAATACTTCCAGTTCCAGATTGTTCCAAAACAATGTGATATGAATGCGTACCGTGCCCCAATTGGAGTATTGTACATTCGCACAAAAGTTTAACCGTGAAAGAAGAAACACGAAAAACAAAAAAACAAAAACACGAAAAAAACAACCAAAAAACACACGAAAAGACAAGTAAATTAAAAGCACACACACATACACACACAAGACGTAAAATGACTTAACGCAGTGCTTGTTTTGGCATATTTCCAGTCACCACGATCGTTTTGAATGCCTTGATGTGGAAGCACATAAATCAAAGTAGAGATGATGTGCAAATAAGGAGGATTGGAGGTGACACAGAGCATTTCATAAATTCTGTGTTTAAATCTGGATATGTTTCTCCGTGCGAGCAGACGGTTCAGTGTGCTTAACTTGCTCCTCTTCTAGCCCAAAGTCTAAACTGCGTCATGATATAGAAATGCGCATGCACCCTGACAGGCCAAGCCCTCAGATATCAACGGGGGAATGGGGGGGGGGGTCTGATATGTCAGTTGACAACTTCTAGCTATACTTTAGCGGACCCAAAACGTGACGGACTTATAGTGTGTAAGATAATGGAACGATTACTTCTGGTATATGACACTTACAACAGCTATAAAATAGAAAGCTCCCGATGGATCTTTTAAAGTCCAAATTTTAAAGGGGAAAAAAAAAGAGGCAATATTTTGAGATAAAAAGACAACATTGTGAGATTTGGGGACACTGTTTTTCTTTCCTATGTCCTTATGAAGCCACCGTACAATGCTGACATATTGTGCACACACAATTAAACTGCCGCATGCAACCATCACAGTAGTCTACTGCTGTACACATGCAAGTAAAGGTTTAGTAGCTACAGCGTGATAATCTGACGTCTATCTTGTCCGTGCGCACATGCAAACAGTTATACAAGAGCGCTCACAAGAATATTCAGCACAAAATCAGAAGCGCGCGCTCCGAAATATTTGTCTGCATTGCATGCTGTACGTACATAATACCTCCGTGCGCGCGTGTGCGTTGATCTATATACGAGTGTTTACTATACCGTCACACACAGTGGATTTTCAATGGAAAATATTTGTTGTCATTTTGTAGGCGTCCATATCAACACGTACTGTACTGGGCAGTTCTCTCTTCATTGCAAGCAGTGTGGTCTAGACGTTGGATATATCTTGACGTCGTTCCTCGCCTTAATTTAGTTGTTCGAACGACTACAATGACGGCCCGGGGTTGCAGAGAAGAAAAGGACGACATTTCAAGACATCGTAAACATAACGTGATTACGGTTAGTGATATTTTACATTATCTGAAGTTGTCTGCGTGCATGTATGTCTGTCTGTGAAGTTAGCCTATGCATAGTCTGCAACGTATACCTAGTCTAGGCCTATCAGTATATATGCCTTACTTTTGACAACAGTTTTATGCACAACGAGAACAGTGTTACGTCATGGATATGTACCTATGAGCAACTGAGGCATTTTGACGGCACTTAATGCTTTCTGGGATCAGTGTAGAAAAGTCTGTAGGAGAGTTAAAATACGTTCGGTCGGGATTGCGCCAGTAATATGTCGGTTACTTCTTGTAGGTGCCAGACGTGGCACGAGAAGTTGAGAGCGCCATCGATGGCCATCTTCTACATGTCATCTATCCATTAGCGGCAGGGCTATTATTCACGATGTTACCATAGCAATGGAGCGTTAGATTTTAGATTCAAAACGGAGCTATTTTAAATGAATATACAAGTCCCATGGAATTGTCGTGAATTTCATATTTGCTTTGGTCATAATACGTTAAATACAGAGTAAAAGCTAGATAAGGTAGAAATTAGATAGATTTATTCGACAATGAGTAAAGTTTACCGGTAGAAAGTCCTAGTATGTCATAATTAAATCCTCCGCGCTACTAGGTTTAATTCTCGGCTAAGTCTGCTGTATTCGCATTATCTGCTTTGTGTACCGTCATGAATACCGCACGTTTCGATCGTTGTTAATGCACGGAGAGCTCGTGGCATTGTTTATAACGTTACCGTACCTGTTTGTATCACACTGTCTTTCAAACGCCTGCCTCAGTAAATCAGCATTTAAGAAATGTGAAGTTGTTCTAACAGGAGCATAGCTGTTTCCACACTTAACGGTTTATAATATAAAGGCTAAGTAATGACACAACATTCCCGAAGAACAAATATTATCAAGATTGTCAGAAAAGATGTCGCGGTGGCCTTACACTGTACAAAAGAAGCATTTCTTTTTGCAGGTACAATTTTCGTCCTTATGTATACTTTCATTAAAATTTCCAGTGAAAGGCGACGAGCGAGACAGAAATCAAATTTACTACTCAGGTCTTAAGTTCCGATTGGTTTCTAAGTACAAGTTGTGCAAAATATTGCAATGACCTACTTCGTTTACGCGAAACAATATACCAAATAGAAACAACCCCCACCCCCCCTAAAAAAAAACAGACAGACAAACAAACAAAGCAAAACAAATTTAAAACACCATGCATGTACATGCAGATATTAACAACAACCCCCCCCCCCAAAAAAAAAAAAAAAAAAAATTATATAAAATAGTGCTTCGGCGTGGAATCGAACCTAGGCAGACATGAGCATCAATTTAATCTTAAATAAATTGTGATTACTTAGCGAGAAAAAGATGAATGCAAAATGTCAATAATTAATTTGAATTATTGTATTATAAAATTGAAGACAGAAAGCTAAAATTAACAAGAGATTACGCCTCATCGAGGCCATGGTTTCACTGAACGTTGAACATCAACCCAGTCCGAATCGACGTGAGCCCTCCATTGCAAGTCAGCTAGCCCACTTCTGGCCCGAAGGCCGGACTCTAAACGTAATCTCCCGGATGCTTTTGCGAACTAAGGGAGGATACGGAATTGGGATCCTAGGCCCGTGTAAAAATTCCACCTTGGCGATGCCGTTATAAACAAAGTAGTGTCTGTCATCCGATCGGCGCGATTCACACAGCCTGACAACAAACACCGACGCGCAGTGCTGTCTTCCAACCGTTCAGGCCACCACGCCAGCCTGGTGATTCTTGGGTCGAAATAATACTTCCAGTTCCAGATTGTTCCAAAACAATGTGATATGAATGCGTACCGTGCCCCAATTGGAGTATTGTACATTCGCACAAAAGTTTATCCGTGAAAGAAGAAACACGAAAAACAAAAAAACAAAAACACGAAAAAAACAACCAAAAAACACACGAAAAGACAAGTAAATTAAAAGCACACACACATACACACACAAGACGTAAAATGACTTAACGCAGTGCTTGTTTTGGCATATTTCCAGTCACCACGATCGTTTTGAATGCCTTGATGTGGAAGCACATAAATCAAAGTAGAGATGATGTGCAAATAAGGAGGATTGGAGGTGACACAGAGCATTTCATAAATTCTGTGTTTAAATCTGGATATGTTTCTCCGTGCGAGCAGACGGTTCAGTGTGCTTAACTTGCTCCTCTTCTAGCCCAAAGTCTAAACTGCGTCATGATATAGAAATGCGCATGCACCCTGACAGGCCAAGCCCTCAGATATCAACGGGGGAATGGGGGGGGGGGTCTGATATGTCAGTTGACAACTTCTAGCTATACTTTAGCGGACCCAAAACGTGACGGACTTATAGTGTGTAAGATAATGGAACGATTACTTCTGGTATATGACACTTACAACAGCTATAAAATAGAAAGCTCCCGATGGATCTTTTAAAGTCCAAATTTTAAAGGGGAAAAAAAAAGAGGCAATATTTTGAGATAAAAAGACAACATTGTGAGATTTGGGGACACTGTTTTTCTTTCCTATGTCCTTATGAAGCCACCGTACAATGCTGACATATTGTGCACACACAATTAAACTGCCGCATGCAACCATCACAGTAGTCTACTGCTGTACACATGCAAGTAAAGGTTTAGTAGCTACAGCGTGATAATCTGACGTCTATCTTGTCCGTGCGCACATGCAAACAGTTATACAAGAGCGCTCACAAGAATATTCAGCACAAAATCAGAAGCGCGCGCTCCGAAATATTTGTCTGCATTGCATGCTGTACGTACATAATACCTCCGTGCGCGCGTGTGCGTTGATCTATATACGAGTGTTTACTATACCGTCACACACAGTGGATTTTCAATGGAAAATATTTGTTGTCATTTTGTAGGCGTCCATATCAACACGTACTGTACTGGGCAGTTCTCTCTTCATTGCAAGCAGTGTGGTCTAGACGTTGGATATATCTTGACGTCGTTCCTCGCCTTAATTTAGTTGTTCGAACGACTACAATGACGGCCCGGGGTTGCAGAGAAGAAAAGGACGACATTTCAAGACATCGTAAACATAACGTGATTACGGTTAGTGATATTTTACATTATCTGAAGTTGTCTGCGTGCATGTATGTCTGTCTGTGAAGTTAGCCTATGCATAGTCTGCAACGTATACCTAGTCTAGGCCTATCAGTATATATGCCTTACTTTTGACAACAGTTTTATGCACAACGAGAACAGTGTTACGTCATGGATATGTACCTATGAGCAACTGAGGCATTTTGACGGCACTTAATGCTTTCTGGGATCAGTGTAGAAAAGTCTGTAGGAGAGTTAAAATACGTTCGGTCGGGATTGCGCCAGTAATATGTCGGTTACTTCTTGTAGGTGCCAGACGTGGCACGAGAAGTTGAGAGCGCCATCGATGGCCATCTTCTACATGTCATCTATCCATTAGCGGCAGGGCTATTATTCACGATGTTACCATAGCAATGGAGCGTTAGATTTTAGATTCAAAACGGAGCTATTTTAAATGAATATACAAGTCCCATGGAATTGTCGTGAATTTCATATTTGCTTTGGTCATAATACGTTAAATACAGAGTAAAAGCTAGATAAGGTAGAAATTAGATAGATTTATTCGACAATGAGTAAAGTTTACCGGTAGAAAGTCCTAGTATGTCATAATTAAATCCTCCGCGCTACTAGGTTTAATTCTCGGCTAAGTCTGCTGTATTCGCATTATCTGCTTTGTGTACCGTCATGAATACCGCACGTTTCGATCGTTGTTAATGCACGGAGAGCTCGTGGCATTGTTTATAACGTTACCGTACCTGTTTGTATCACACTGTCTTTCAAACGCCTGCCTCAGTAAATCAGCATTTAAGAAATGTGAAGTTGTTCTAACAGGAGCATAGCTGTTTCCACACTTAACGGTTTATAATATAAAGGCTAAGTAATGACACAACATTCCCGAAGAACAAATATTATCAAGATTGTCAGAAAAGATGTCGCGGTGGCCTTACACTGTACAAAAGAAGCATTTCTTTTTGCAGGTACAATTTTCGTCCTTATGTATACTTTCATTAAAATTTCCAGTGAAAGGCGACGAGCGAGACAGAAATCAAATTTACTACTCAGGTCTTAAGTTCCGATTGGTTTCTAAGTACAAGTTGTGCAAAATATTGCAATGACCTACTTCGTTTACGCGAAACAATATACCAAATAGAAACAACCCCCACCCCCCCCTAAAAAAAAAACAGACAGACAAACAAACAAAGCAAAACAAATTTAAAACACCATGCATGTACATGCAGATATTAACAACAACCCCCCCCCCAAAAAAAAAAAAAAAAAAATTATATAAAATAGTGCTTCGGCGTGGAATCGAACCTAGGCAGACATGAGCATCAATTTAATCTTAAATAAATTGTGATTACTTAGCGAGAAAAAGATGAATGCAAAATGTCAATAATTAATTTGAATTATTGTATTATAAAATTGAAGACAGAAAGCTAAAATTAACAAGAGATTACGCCTCATCGAGGCCATGGTTTCACTGAACGTTGAACATCAACCCAGTCCGAATCGACGTGAGCCCTCCATTGCAAGTCAGCTAGCCCACTTCTGGCCCGAAGGCCGGACTCTAAACGTAATCTCCCGGATGCTTTTGCGAACTAAGGGAGGATACGGAATTGGGATCCTAGGCCCGTGTAAAAATTCCACCTTGGCGATGCCGTTATAAACAAAGCAGTGTCTGTCATCCGATCGGCGCGATTCACACAGCCTGACAACAAACACCGACGCGCAGTGCTGTCTTCCAACCGTTCAGGCCACCACGCCAGCCTGGTGATTCTTGGGTCGAAATAATACTTCCAGTTCCAGATTGTTCCAAAACAATGTGATATGAATGCGTACCGTGCCCCAATTGGAGTATTGTACATTCGCACAAAAGTTTAACCGTGAAAGAAGAAACACGAAAAACAAAAAAACAAAAACACGAAAAAAACAACCAAAAAACACACGAAAAGACAAGTAAATTAAAAGCACACACACATACACACACAAGACGTAAAATGACTTAACGCAGTGCTTGTTTTGGCATATTTCCAGTCACCACGATCGTTTTGAATGCCTTGATGTGGAAGCACATAAATCAAAGTAGAGATGATGTGCAAATAAGGAGGATTGGAGGTGACACAGAGCATTTCATAAATTCTGTGTTTAAATCTGGATATGTTTCTCCGTGCGAGCAGACGGTTCAGTGTGCTTAACTTGCTCCTCTTCTAGCCCAAAGTCTAAACTGCGTCATGATATAGAAATGCGCATGCACCCTGACAGGCCAAGCCCTCAGATATCAACGGGGGAATGGGGGGGGGGGGGTCTGATATGTCAGTTGACAACTTCTAGCTATACTTTAGCGGACCCAAAACGTGACGGACTTATAGTGTGTAAGATAATGGAACGATTACTTCTGGTATATGACACTTACAACAGCTATAAAATAGAAAGCTCCCGATGGATCTTTTAAAGTCCAAATTTTAAAGGGGAAAAAAAAAGAGGCAATATTTTGAGATAAAAAGACAACATTGTGAGATTTGGGGACACTGTTTTTCTTTCCTATGTCCTTATGAAGCCACCGTACAATGCTGACATATTGTGCACACACAATTAAACTGCCGCATGCAACCATCACAGTAGTCTACTGCTGTACACATGCAAGTAAAGGTTTAGTAGCTACAGCGTGATAATCTGACGTCTATCTTGTCCGTGCGCACATGCAAACAGTTATACAAGAGCGCTCACAAGAATATTCAGCACAAAATCAGAAGCGCGCGCTCCGAAATATTTGTCTGCATTGCATGCTGTACGTACATAATACCTCCGTGCGCGCGTGTGCGTTGATCTATATACGAGTGTTTACTATACCGTCACACACAGTGGATTTTCAATGGAAAATATTTGTTGTCATTTTGTAGGCGTCCATATCAACACGTACTGTACTGGGCAGTTCTCTCTTCATTGCAAGCAGTGTGGTCTAGACGTTGGATATATCTTGACGTCGTTCCTCGCCTTAATTTAGTTGTTCGAACGACTACAATGACGGCCCGGGGTTGCAGAGAAGAAAAGGACGACATTTCAAGACATCGTAAACATAACGTGATTACGGTTAGTGATATTTTACATTATCTGAAGTTGTCTGCGTGCATGTATGTCTGTCTGTGAAGTTAGCCTATGCATAGTCTGCAACGTATACCTAGTCTAGGCCTATCAGTATATATGCCTTACTTTTGACAACAGTTTTATGCACAACGAGAACAGTGTTACGTCATGGATATGTACCTATGAGCAACTGAGGCATTTTGACGGCACTTAATGCTTTCTGGGATCAGTGTAGAAAAGTCTGTAGGAGAGTTAAAATACGTTCGGTCGGGATTGCGCCAGTAATATGTCGGTTACTTCTTGTAGGTGCCAGACGTGGCACGAGAAGTTGAGAGCGCCATCGATGGCCATCTTCTACATGTCATCTATCCATTAGCGGCAGGGCTATTATTCACGATGTTACCATAGCAATGGAGCGTTAGATTTTAGATTCAAAACGGAGCTATTTTAAATGAATATACAAGTCCCATGGAATTGTCGTGAATTTCATATTTGCTTTGGTCATAATACGTTAAATACAGAGTAAAAGCTAGATAAGGTAGAAATTAGATAGATTTATTCGACAATGAGTAAAGTTTACCGGTAGAAAGTCCTAGTATGTCATAATTAAATCCTCCGCGCTACTAGGTTTAATTCTCGGCTAAGTCTGCTGTATTCGCATTATCTGCTTTGTGTACCGTCATGAATACCGCACGTTTCGATCGTTGTTAATGCACGGAGAGCTCGTGGCATTGTTTATAACGTTACCGTACCTGTTTGTATCACACTGTCTTTCAAACGCCTGCCTCAGTAAATCAGCATTTAAGAAATGTGAAGTTGTTCTAACAGGAGCATAGCTGTTTCCACACTTAACGGTTTATAATATAAAGGCTAAGTAATGACACAACATTCCCGAAGAACAAATATTATCAAGATTGTCAGAAAAGATGTCGCGGTGGCCTTACACTGTACAAAAGAAGCATTTCTTTTTGCAGGTACAATTTTCGTCCTTATGTATACTTTCATTAAAATTTCCAGTGAAAGGCGACGAGCGAGACAGAAATCAAATTTACTACTCAGGTCTTAAGTTCCGATTGGTTTCTAAGTACAAGTTGTGCAAAATATTGCAATGACCTACTTCGTTTACGCGAAACAATATACCAAATAGAAACAACCCCCACCCCCCCCTAAAAAAAAAACAGACAGACAAACAAACAAAGCAAAACAAATTTAAAACACCATGCATGTACATGCAGATATTAACAACAACCCCCCCCCCCAAAAAAAAAAAAAAAAAAATTATATAAAATAGTGCTTCGGCGTGGAATCGAACCTAGGCAGACATGAGCATCAATTTAATCTTAAATAAATTGTGATTACTTAGCGAGAAAAAGATGAATGCAAAATGTCAATAATTAATTTGAATTATTGTATTATAAAATTGAAGACAGAAAGCTAAAATTAACAAGAGATTACGCCTCATCGAGGCCATGGTTTCACTGAACGTTGAACATCAACCCAGTCCGAATCGACGTGAGCCCTCCATTGCAAGTCAGCTAGCCCACTTCTGGCCCGAAGGCCGGACTCTAAACGTAATCTCCCGGATGCTTTTGCGAACTAAGGGAGGATACGGAATTGGGATCCTAGGCCCGTGTAAAAATTCCACCTTGGCGATGCCGTTATAAACAAAGCAGTGTCTGTCATCCGATCGGCGCGATTCACACAGCCTGACAACAAACACCGACGCGCAGTGCTGTCTTCCAACCGTTCAGGCCACCACGCCAGCCTGGTGATTCTTGGGTCGAAATAATACTTCCAGTTCCAGATTGTTCCAAAACAATGTGATATGAATGCGTACCGTGCCCCAATTGGAGTATTGTACATTCGCACAAAAGTTTAACCGTGAAAGAAGAAACACGAAAAACAAAAAAACAAAAACACGAAAAAAACAACCAAAAAACACACGAAAAGACAAGTAAATTAAAAGCACACACACATACACACACAAGACGTAAAATGACTTAACGCAGTGCTTGTTTTGGCATATTTCCAGTCACCACGATCGTTTTGAATGCCTTGATGTGGAAGCACATAAATCAAAGTAGAGATGATGTGCAAATAAGGAGGATTGGAGGTGACACAGAGCATTTCATAAATTCTGTGTTTAAATCTGGATATGTTTCTCCGTGCGAGCAGACGGTTCAGTGTGCTTAACTTGCTCCTCTTCTAGCCCAAAGTCTAAACTGCGTCATGATATAGAAATGCGCATGCACCCTGACAGGCCAAGCCCTCAGATATCAACGGGGGAATGGGGGGGGGGTCTGATATGTCAGTTGACAACTTCTAGCTATACTTTAGCGGACCCAAAACGTGACGGACTTATAGTGTGTAAGATAATGGAACGATTACTTCTGGTATATGACACTTACAACAGCTATAAAATAGAAAGCTCCCGATGGATCTTTTAAAGTCCAAATTTTAAAGGGGAAAAAAAAAGAGGCAATATTTTGAGATAAAAAGACAACATTGTGAGATTTGGGGACACTGTTTTTCTTTCCTATGTCCTTATGAAGCCACCGTACAATGCTGACATATTGTGCACACACAATTAAACTGCCGCATGCAACCATCACAGTAGTCTACTGCTGTACACATGCAAGTAAAGGTTTAGTAGCTACAGCGTGATAATCTGACGTCTATCTTGTCCGTGCGCACATGCAAACAGTTATACAAGAGCGCTCACAAGAATATTCAGCACAAAATCAGAAGCGCGCGCTCCGAAATATTTGTCTGCATTGCATGCTGTACGTACATAATACCTCCGTGCGCGCGTGTGCGTTGATCTATATACGAGTGTTTACTATACCGTCACACACAGTGGATTTTCAATGGAAAATATTTGTTGTCATTTTGTAGGCGTCCATATCAACACGTACTGTACTGGGCAGTTCTCTCTTCATTGCAAGCAGTGTGGTCTAGACGTTGGATATATCTTGACGTCGTTCCTCGCCTTAATTTAGTTGTTCGAACGACTACAATGACGGCCCGGGGTTGCAGAGAAGAAAAGGACGACATTTCAAGACATCGTAAACATAACGTGATTACGGTTAGTGATATTTTACATTATCTGAAGTTGTCTGCGTGCATGTATGTCTGTCTGTGAAGTTAGCCTATGCATAGTCTGCAACGTATACCTAGTCTAGGCCTATCAGTATATATGCCTTACTTTTGACAACAGTTTTATGCACAACGAGAACAGTGTTACGTCATGGATATGTACCTATGAGCAACTGAGGCATTTTGACGGCACTTAATGCTTTCTGGGATCAGTGTAGAAAAGTCTGTAGGAGAGTTAAAATACGTTCGGTCGGGATTGCGCCAGTAATATGTCGGTTACTTCTTGTAGGTGCCAGACGTGGCACGAGAAGTTGAGAGCGCCATCGATGGCCATCTTCTACATGTCATCTATCCATTAGCGGCAGGGCTATTATTCACGATGTTACCATAGCAATGGAGCGTTAGATTTTAGATTCAAAACGGAGCTATTTTAAATGAATATACAAGTCCCATGGAATTGTCGTGAATTTCATATTTGCTTTGGTCATAATACGTTAAATACAGAGTAAAAGCTAGATAAGGTAGAAATTAGATAGATTTATTCGACAATGAGTAAAGTTTACCGGTAGAAAGTCCTAGTATGTCATAATTAAATCCTCCGCGCTACTAGGTTTAATTCTCGGCTAAGTCTGCTGTATTCGCATTATCTGCTTTGTGTACCGTCATGAATACCGCACGTTTCGATCGTTGTTAATGCACGGAGAGCTCGTGGCATTGTTTATAACGTTACCGTACCTGTTTGTATCACACTGTCTTTCAAACGCCTGCCTCAGTAAATCAGCATTTAAGAAATGTGAAGTTGTTCTAACAGGAGCATAGCTGTTTCCACACTTAACGGTTTATAATATAAAGGCTAAGTAATGACACAACATTCCCGAAGAACAAATATTATCAAGATTGTCAGAAAAGATGTCGCGGTGGCCTTACACTGTACAAAAGAAGCATTTCTTTTTGCAGGTACAATTTTCGTCCTTATGTATACTTTCATTAAAATTTCCAGTGAAAGGCGACGAGCGAGACAGAAATCAAATTTACTACTCAGGTCTTAAGTTCCGATTGGTTTCTAAGTACAAGTTGTGCAAAATATTGCAATGACCTACTTCGTTTACGCGAAACAATATACCAAATAGAAACAACCCCCACCCCCCCCCCTAAAAAAAAAACAGACAGACAAACAAACAAAGCAAAACAAATTTAAAACACCATGCATGTACATGCAGATATTAACAACAACCCCCCCCCCAAAAAAAAAAAAAAAAAAATTATATAAAATAGTGCTTCGGCGTGGAATCGAACCTAGGCAGACATGAGCATCAATTTAATCTTAAATAAATTGTGATTACTTAGCGAGAAAAAGATGAATGCAAAATGTCAATAATTAATTTGAATTATTGTATTATAAAATTGAAGACAGAAAGCTAAAATTAACAAGAGATTACGCCTCATCGAGGCCATGGTTTCACTGAACGTTGAACATCAACCCAGTCCGAATCGACGTGAGCCCTCCATTGCAAGTCAGCTAGCCCACTTCTGGCCCGAAGGCCGGACTCTAAACGTAATCTCCCGGATGCTTTTGCGAACTAAGGGAGGATACGGAATTGGGATCCTAGGCCCGTGTAAAAATTCCACCTTGGCGATGCCGTTATAAACAAAGCAGTGTCTGTCATCCGATCGGCGCGATTCACACAGCCTGACAACAAACACCGACGCGCAGTGCTGTCTTCCAACCGTTCAGGCCACCACGCCAGCCTGGTGATTCTTGGGTCGAAATAATACTTCCAGTTCCAGATTGTTCCAAAACAATGTGATATGAATGCGTACCGTGCCCCAATTGGAGTATTGTACATTCGCACAAAAGTTTAACCGTGAAAGAAGAAACACGAAAAACAAAAAAACAAAAACACGAAAAAAACAACCAAAAAACACACGAAAAGACAAGTAAATTAAAAGCACACACACATACACACACAAGACGTAAAATGACTTAACGCAGTGCTTGTTTTGGCATATTTCCAGTCACCACGATCGTTTTGAATGCCTTGATGTGGAAGCACATAAATCAAAGTAGAGATGATGTGCAAATAAGGAGGATTGGAGGTGACACAGAGCATTTCATAAATTCTGTGTTTAAATCTGGATATGTTTCTCCGTGCGAGCAGACGGTTCAGTGTGCTTAACTTGCTCCTCTTCTAGCCCAAAGTCTAAACTGCGTCATGATATAGAAATGCGCATGCACCCTGACAGGCCAAGCCCTCAGATATCAACGGGGGAATGGGGGGGGGGTCTGATATGTCAGTTGACAACTTCTAGCTATACTTTAGCGGACCCAAAACGTGACGGACTTATAGTGTGTAAGATAATGGAACGATTACTTCTGGTATATGACACTTACAACAGCTATAAAATAGAAAGCTCCCGATGGATCTTTTAAAGTCCAAATTTTAAAGGGGAAAAAAAAAGAGGCAATATTTTGAGATAAAAAGACAACATTGTGAGATTTGGGGACACTGTTTTTCTTTCCTATGTCCTTATGAAGCCACCGTACAATGCTGACATATTGTGCACACACAATTAAACTGCCGCATGCAACCATCACAGTAGTCTACTGCTGTACACATGCAAGTAAAGGTTTAGTAGCTACAGCGTGATAATCTGACGTCTATCTTGTCCGTGCGCACATGCAAACAGTTATACAAGAGCGCTCACAAGAATATTCAGCACAAAATCAGAAGCGCGCGCTCCGAAATATTTGTCTGCATTGCATGCTGTACGTACATAATACCTCCGTGCGCGCGTGTGCGTTGATCTATATACGAGTGTTTACTATACCGTCACACACAGTGGATTTTCAATGGAAAATATTTGTTGTCATTTTGTAGGCGTCCATATCAACACGTACTGTACTGGGCAGTTCTCTCTTCATTGCAAGCAGTGTGGTCTAGACGTTGGATATATCTTGACGTCGTTCCTCGCCTTAATTTAGTTGTTCGAACGACTACAATGACGGCCCGGGGTTGCAGAGAAGAAAAGGACGACATTTCAAGACATCGTAAACATAACGTGATTACGGTTAGTGATATTTTACATTATCTGAAGTTGTCTGCGTGCATGTATGTCTGTCTGTGAAGTTAGCCTATGCATAGTCTGCAACGTATACCTAGTCTAGGCCTATCAGTATATATGCCTTACTTTTGACAACAGTTTTATGCACAACGAGAACAGTGTTACGTCATGGATATGTACCTATGAGCAACTGAGGCATTTTGACGGCACTTAATGCTTTCTGGGATCAGTGTAGAAAAGTCTGTAGGAGAGTTAAAATACGTTCGGTCGGGATTGCGCCAGTAATATGTCGGTTACTTCTTGTAGGTGCCAGACGTGGCACGAGAAGTTGAGAGCGCCATCGATGGCCATCTTCTACATGTCATCTATCCATTAGCGGCAGGGCTATTATTCACGATGTTACCATAGCAATGGAGCGTTAGATTTTAGATTCAAAACGGAGCTATTTTAAATGAATATACAAGTCCCATGGAATTGTCGTGAATTTCATATTTGCTTTGGTCATAATACGTTAAATACAGAGTAAAAGCTAGATAAGGTAGAAATTAGATAGATTTATTCGACAATGAGTAAAGTTTACCGGTAGAAAGTCCTAGTATGTCATAATTAAATCCTCCGCGCTACTAGGTTTAATTCTCGGCTAAGTCTGCTGTATTCGCATTATCTGCTTTGTGTACCGTCATGAATACCGCACGTTTCGATCGTTGTTAATGCACGGAGAGCTCGTGGCATTGTTTATAACGTTACCGTACCTGTTTGTATCACACTGTCTTTCAAACGCCTGCCTCAGTAAATCAGCATTTAAGAAATGTGAAGTTGTTCTAACAGGAGCATAGCTGTTTCCACACTTAACGGTTTATAATATAAAGGCTAAGTAATGACACAACATTCCCGAAGAACAAATATTATCAAGATTGTCAGAAAAGATGTCGCGGTGGCCTTACACTGTACAAAAGAAGCATTTCTTTTTGCAGGTACAATTTTCGTCCTTATGTATACTTTCATTAAAATTTCCAGTGAAAGGCGACGAGCGAGACAGAAATCAAATTTACTACTCAGGTCTTAAGTTCCGATTGGTTTCTAAGTACAAGTTGTGCAAAATATTGCAATGACCTACTTCGTTTACGCGAAACAATATACCAAATAGAAACAACCCCCACCCCCCCCCTAAAAAAAAAACAGACAGACAAACAAACAAAGCAAAACAAATTTAAAACACCATGCATGTACATGCAGATATTAACAACAACCCCCCCCCCCCCAAAAAAAAAAAAAAAAAATTATATAAAATAGTGCTTCGGCGTGGAATCGAACCTAGGCAGACATGAGCATCAATTTAATCTTAAATAAATTGTGATTACTTAGCGAGAAAAAGATGAATGCAAAATGTCAATAATTAATTTGAATTATTGTATTATAAAATTGAAGACAGAAAGCTAAAATTAACAAGAGATTACGCCTCATCGAGGCCATGGTTTCACTGAACGTTGAACATCAACCCAGTCCGAATCGACGTGAGCCCTCCATTGCAAGTCAGCTAGCCCACTTCTGGCCCGAAGGCCGGACTCTAAACGTAATCTCCCGGATGCTTTTGCGAACTAAGGGAGGATACGGAATTGGGATCCTAGGCCCGTGTAAAAATTCCACCTTGGCGATGCCGTTATAAACAAAGCAGTGTCTGTCATCCGATCGGCGCGATTCACACAGCCTGACAACAAACACCGACGCGCAGTGCTGTCTTCCAACCGTTCAGGCCACCACGCCAGCCTGGTGATTCTTGGGTCGAAATAATACTTCCAGTTCCAGATTGTTCCAAAACAATGTGATATGAATGCGTACCGTGCCCCAATTGGAGTATTGTACATTCGCACAAAAGTTTAACCGTGAAAGAAGAAACACGAAAAACAAAAAAACAAAAACACGAAAAAAACAACCAAAAAACACACGAAAAGACAAGTAAATTAAAAGCACACACACATACACACACAAGACGTAAAATGACTTAACGCAGTGCTTGTTTTGGCATATTTCCAGTCACCACGATCGTTTTGAATGCCTTGATGTGGAAGCACATAAATCAAAGTAGAGATGATGTGCAAATAAGGAGGATTGGAGGTGACACAGAGCATTTCATAAATTCTGTGTTTAAATCTGGATATGTTTCTCCGTGCGAGCAGACGGTTCAGTGTGCTTAACTTGCTCCTCTTCTAGCCCAAAGTCTAAACTGCGTCATGATATAGAAATGCGCATGCACCCTGACAGGCCAAGCCCTCAGATATCAACGGGGGAATGGGGGGGGGGGGGTCTGATATGTCAGTTGACAACTTCTAGCTATACTTTAGCGGACCCAAAACGTGACGGACTTATAGTGTGTAAGATAATGGAACGATTACTTCTGGTATATGACACTTACAACAGCTATAAAATAGAAAGCTCCCGATGGATCTTTTAAAGTCCAAATTTTAAAGGGGAAAAAAAAAGAGGCAATATTTTGAGATAAAAAGACAACATTGTGAGATTTGGGGACACTGTTTTTCTTTCCTATGTCCTTATGAAGCCACCGTACAATGCTGACATATTGTGCACACACAATTAAACTGCCGCATGCAACCATCACAGTAGTCTACTGCTGTACACATGCAAGTAAAGGTTTAGTAGCTACAGCGTGATAATCTGACGTCTATCTTGTCCGTGCGCACATGCAAACAGTTATACAAGAGCGCTCACAAGAATATTCAGCACAAAATCAGAAGCGCGCGCTCCGAAATATTTGTCTGCATTGCATGCTGTACGTACATAATACCTCCGTGCGCGCGTGTGCGTTGATCTATATACGAGTGTTTACTATACCGTCACACACAGTGGATTTTCAATGGAAAATATTTGTTGTCATTTTGTAGGCGTCCATATCAACACGTACTGTACTGGGCAGTTCTCTCTTCATTGCAAGCAGTGTGGTCTAGACGTTGGATATATCTTGACGTCGTTCCTCGCCTTAATTTAGTTGTTCGAACGACTACAATGACGGCCCGGGGTTGCAGAGAAGAAAAGGACGACATTTCAAGACATCGTAAACATAACGTGATTACGGTTAGTGATATTTTACATTATCTGAAGTTGTCTGCGTGCATGTATGTCTGTCTGTGAAGTTAGCCTATGCATAGTCTGCAACGTATACCTAGTCTAGGCCTATCAGTATATATGCCTTACTTTTGACAACAGTTTTATGCACAACGAGAACAGTGTTACGTCATGGATATGTACCTATGAGCAACTGAGGCATTTTGACGGCACTTAATGCTTTCTGGGATCAGTGTAGAAAAGTCTGTAGGAGAGTTAAAATACGTTCGGTCGGGATTGCGCCAGTAATATGTCGGTTACTTCTTGTAGGTGCCAGACGTGGCACGAGAAGTTGAGAGCGCCATCGATGGCCATCTTCTACATGTCATCTATCCATTAGCGGCAGGGCTATTATTCACGATGTTACCATAGCAATGGAGCGTTAGATTTTAGATTCAAAACGGAGCTATTTTAAATGAATATACAAGTCCCATGGAATTGTCGTGAATTTCATATTTGCTTTGGTCATAATACGTTAAATACAGAGTAAAAGCTAGATAAGGTAGAAATTAGATAGATTTATTCGACAATGAGTAAAGTTTACCGGTAGAAAGTCCTAGTATGTCATAATTAAATCCTCCGCGCTACTAGGTTTAATTCTCGGCTAAGTCTGCTGTATTCGCATTATCTGCTTTGTGTACCGTCATGAATACCGCACGTTTCGATCGTTGTTAATGCACGGAGAGCTCGTGGCATTGTTTATAACGTTACCGTACCTGTTTGTATCACACTGTCTTTCAAACGCCTGCCTCAGTAAATCAGCATTTAAGAAATGTGAAGTTGTTCTAACAGGAGCATAGCTGTTTCCACACTTAACGGTTTATAATATAAAGGCTAAGTAATGACACAACATTCCCGAAGAACAAATATTATCAAGATTGTCAGAAAAGATGTCGCGGTGGCCTTACACTGTACAAAAGAAGCATTTCTTTTTGCAGGTACAATTTTCGTCCTTATGTATACTTTCATTAAAATTTCCAGTGAAAGGCGACGAGCGAGACAGAAATCAAATTTACTACTCAGGTCTTAAGTTCCGATTGGTTTCTAAGTACAAGTTGTGCAAAATATTGCAATGACCTACTTCGTTTACGCGAAACAATATACCAAATAGAAACAACCCCCACCCCCCCCTAAAAAAAAACAGACAGACAAACAAACAAAGCAAAACAAATTTAAAACACCATGCATGTACATGCAGATATTAACAACAACCCCCCCCCCCAAAAAAAAAAAAAAAAAAATTATATAAAATAGTGCTTCGGCGTGGAATCGAACCTAGGCAGACATGAGCATCAATTTAATCTTAAATAAATTGTGATTACTTAGCGAGAAAAAGATGAATGCAAAATGTCAATAATTAATTTGAATTATTGTATTATAAAATTGAAGACAGAAAGCTAAAATTAACAAGAGATTACGCCTCATCGAGGCCATGGTTTCACTGAACGTTGAACATCAACCCAGTCCGAATCGACGTGAGCCCTCCATTGCAAGTCAGCTAGCCCACTTCTGGCCCGAAGGCCGGACTCTAAACGTAATCTCCCGGATGCTTTTGCGAACTAAGGGAGGATACGGAATTGGGATCCTAGGCCCGTGTAAAAATTCCACCTTGGCGATGCCGTTATAAACAAAGCAGTGTCTGTCATCCGATCGGCGCGATTCACACAGCCTGACAACAAACACCGACGCGCAGTGCTGTCTTCCAACCGTTCAGGCCACCACGCCAGCCTGGTGATTCTTGGGTCGAAATAATACTTCCAGTTCCAGATTGTTCCAAAACAATGTGATATGAATGCGTACCGTGCCCCAATTGGAGTATTGTACATTCGCACAAAAGTTTAACCGTGAAAGAAGAAACACGAAAAACAAAAAAACAAAAACACGAAAAAAACAACCAAAAAACACACGAAAAGACAAGTAAATTAAAAGCACACACACATACACACACAAGACGTAAAATGACTTAACGCAGTGCTTGTTTTGGCATATTTCCAGTCACCACGATCGTTTTGAATGCCTTGATGTGGAAGCACATAAATCAAAGTAGAGATGATGTGCAAATAAGGAGGATTGGAGGTGACACAGAGCATTTCATAAATTCTGTGTTTAAATCTGGATATGTTTCTCCGTGCGAGCAGACGGTTCAGTGTGCTTAACTTGCTCCTCTTCTAGCCCAAAGTCTAAACTGCGTCATGATATAGAAATGCGCATGCACCCTGACAGGCCAAGCCCTCAGATATCAACGGGGGAATGGGGGGGGGGGGGTCTGATATGTCAGTTGACAACTTCTAGCTATACTTTAGCGGACCCAAAACGTGACGGACTTATAGTGTGTAAGATAATGGAACGATTACTTCTGGTATATGACACTTACAACAGCTATAAAATAGAAAGCTCCCGATGGATCTTTTAAAGTCCAAATTTTAAAGGGGAAAAAAAAAGAGGCAATATTTTGAGATAAAAAGACAACATTGTGAGATTTGGGGACACTGTTTTTCTTTCCTATGTCCTTATTAAGCCACCGTACAATGCTGACATATTGTGCACACACAATTAAACTGCCGCATGCAACCATCACAGTAGTCTACTGCTGTACACATGCAAGTAAAGGTTTAGTAGCTACAGCGTGATAATCTGACGTCTATCTTGTCCGTGCGCACATGCAAACAGTTATACAAGAGCGCTCACAAGAATATTCAGCACAAAATCAGAAGCGCGCGCTCCGAAATATTTGTCTGCATTGCATGCTGTACGTACATAATACCTCCGTGCGCGCGTGTGCGTTGATCTATATACGAGTGTTTACTATACCGTCACACACAGTGGATTTTCAATGGAAAATATTTGTTGTCATTTTGTAGGCGTCCATATCAACACGTACTGTACTGGGCAGTTCTCTCTTCATTGCAAGCAGTGTGGTCTAGACGTTGGATATATCTTGACGTCGTTCCTCGCCTTAATTTAGTTGTTCGAACGACTACAATGACGGCCCGGGGTTGCAGAGAAGAAAAGGACGACATTTCAAGACATCGTAAACATAACGTGATTACGGTTAGTGATATTTTACATTATCTGAAGTTGTCTGCGTGCATGTATGTCTGTCTGTGAAGTTAGCCTATGCATAGTCTGCAACGTATACCTAGTCTAGGCCTATCAGTATATATGCCTTACTTTTGACAACAGTTTTATGCACAACGAGAACAGTGTTACGTCATGGATATGTACCTATGAGCAACTGAGGCATTTTGACGGCACTTAATGCTTTCTGGGATCAGTGTAGAAAAGTCTGTAGGAGAGTTAAAATACGTTCGGTCGGGATTGCGCCAGTAATATGTCGGTTACTTCTTGTAGGTGCCAGACGTGGCACGAGAAGTTGAGAGCGCCATCGATGGCCATCTTCTACATGTCATCTATCCATTAGCGGCAGGGCTATTATTCACGATGTTACCATAGCAATGGAGCGTTAGATTTTAGATTCAAAACGGAGCTATTTTAAATGAATATACAAGTCCCATGGAATTGTCGTGAATTTCATATTTGCTTTGGTCATAATACGTTAAATACAGAGTAAAAGCTAGATAAGGTAGAAATTAGATAGATTTATTCGACAATGAGTAAAGTTTACCGGTAGAAAGTCCTAGTATGTCATAATTAAATCCTCCGCGCTACTAGGTTTAATTCTCGGCTAAGTCTGCTGTATTCGCATTATCTGCTTTGTGTACCGTCATGAATACCGCACGTTTCGATCGTTGTTAATGCACGGAGAGCTCGTGGCATTGTTTATAACGTTACCGTACCTGTTTGTATCACACTGTCTTTCAAACGCCTGCCTCAGTAAATCAGCATTTAAGAAATGTGAAGTTGTTCTAACAGGAGCATAGCTGTTTCCACACTTAACGGTTTATAATATAAAGGCTAAGTAATGACACAACATTCCCGAAGAACAAATATTATCAAGATTGTCAGAAAAGATGTCGCGGTGGCCTTACACTGTACAAAAGAAGCATTTCTTTTTGCAGGTACAATTTTCGTCCTTATGTATACTTTCATTAAAATTTCCAGTGAAAGGCGACGAGCGAGACAGAAATCAAATTTACTACTCAGGTCTTAAGTTCCGATTGGTTTCTAAGTACAAGTTGTGCAAAATATTGCAATGACCTACTTCGTTTACGCGAAACAATATACCAAATAGAAACAACCCCACCCCCCCCTAAAAAAAAAACAGACAGACAAACAAACAAAGCAAAACAAATTTAAAACACCATGCATGTACATGCAGATATTAACAACAACCCCCCCCCCAAAAAAAAAAAAAAAAAAATTATATAAAATAGTGCTTCGGCGTGGAATCGAACCTAGGCAGACATGAGCATCAATTTAATCTTAAATAAATTGTGATTACTTAGCGAGAAAAAGATGAATGCAAAATGTCAATAATTAATTTGAATTATTGTATTATAAAATTGAAGACAGAAAGCTAAAATTAACAAGAGATTACGCCTCATCGAGGCCATGGTTTCACTGAACGTTGAACATCAACCCAGTCCGAATCGACGTGAGCCCTCCATTGCAAGTCAGCTAGCCCACTTCTGGCCCGAAGGCCGGACTCTAAACGTAATCTCCCGGATGCTTTTGCGAACTAAGGGAGGATACGGAATTGGGATCCTAGGCCCGTGTAAAAATTCCACCTTGGCGATGCCGTTATAAACAAAGCAGTGTCTGTCATCCGATCGGCGCGATTCACACAGCCTGACAACAAACACCGACGCGCAGTGCTGTCTTCCAACCGTTCAGGCCACCACGCCAGCCTGGTGATTCTTGGGTCGAAATAATACTTCCAGTTCCAGATTGTTCCAAAACAATGTGATATGAATGCGTACCGTGCCCCAATTGGAGTATTGTACATTCGCACAAAAGTTTAACCGTGAAAGAAGAAACACGAAAAACAAAAAAACAAAAACACGAA
>NC_092574.1:2429340-2461071 GCF_037975245.1 Apostichopus japonicus | reverse complement strand
GATTTAAACACAGAATTTATGAAATGCTCTGTGTCACCTCCAATCCTCCTTATTTGCACATCATCTCTACTTTGATTTATGTGCTTCCACATCAAGGCATTCAAAACGATCGTGGTGACTGGAAATATGCCAAAACAAGCACTGCGTTAAGTCATTTTACGTCTTGTGTGTGTATGTGTGTGTGCTTTTAATTTACTTGTCTTTTCGTGTGTTTTTTGGTTGTTTTTTTCGTGTTTTTGTTTTTTTGTTTTTCGTGTTTCTTCTTTCACGGTTAAACTTTTGTGCGAATGTACAATACTCCAATTGGGGCACGGTACGCATTCATATCACATTGTTTTGGAACAATCTGGAACTGGAAGTATTATTTCGACCCAAGAATCACCAGGCTGGCGTGGTGGCCTGAACGGTTGGAAGACAGCACTGCGCGTCGGTGTTTGTTGTCAGGCTGTGTGAATCGCGCCGATCGGATGACAGACACTGCTTTGTTTATAACGGCATCGCCAAGGTGGAATTTTTACACGGGCCTAGGATCCCAATTCCGTATCCTCCCTTAGTTCGCAAAAGCATCCGGGAGATTACGTTTAGAGTCCGGCCTTCGGGCCAGAAGTGGGCTAGCTGACTTGCAATGGAGGGCTCACGTCGATTCGGACTGGGTTGATGTTCAACGTTCAGTGAAACCATGGCCTCGATGAGGCGTAATCTCTTGTTAATTTTAGCTTTCTGTCTTCAATTTTATAATACAATAATTCAAATTAATTATTGACATTTTGCATTCATCTTTTTCTCGCTAAGTAATCACAATTTATTTAAGATTAAATTGATGCTCATGTCTGCCTAGGTTCGATTCCACGCCGAAGCACTATTTTATATAATTTTTTTTTTTTTTTTTTTTTTTGGGGGGGGGGGGGGTTGTTGTTAATATCTGCATGTACATGCATGGTGTTTTAAATTTGTTTTGCTTTGTTTGTTTGTCTGTCTGTTTTTTTTAGGGGGGGGGGGTGGGGGTTGTTTCTATTTGGTATATTTGTTTCGCGTAAACGAAGTAGGTCATTGCAATATTTTGCACAACTTGTACTTAGAAACCAATCGGAACTTAAGACCTGAGTAGTAAATTTGATTTCTGTCTCGCTCGTCGCCTTTCACTGGAAATTTTAATGAAAGTATACATAAGGACGAAAATTGTACCTGCAAAAAGAAATGCTTCTTTTGTACAGTGTAAGGCCACCGCGACATCTTTTCTGACAATCTTGATAATATTTGTTCTTCGGGAATGTTGTGTCATTACTTAGCCTTTATATTATAAACCGTTAAGTGTGGAAACAGCTATGCTCCTGTTAGAACAACTTCACATTTCTTAAATGCTGATTTACTGAGGCAGGCGTTTGAAAGACAGTGTGATACAAACAGGTACGGTAACGTTATAAACAATGCCACGAGCTCTCCGTGCATTAACAACGATCGAAACGTGCGGTATTCATGACGGTACACAAAGCAGATAATGCGAATACAGCAGACTTAGCCGAGAATTAAACCTAGTAGCGCGGAGGATTTAATTATGACATACTAGGACTTTCTACCGGTAAACTTTACTCATTGTCGAATAAATCTATCTAATTTCTACCTTATCTAGCTTTTACTCTGTATTTAACGTATTATGACCAAAGCAAATATGAAATTCACGACAATTCCATGGGACTTGTATATTCATTTAAAATAGCTCCGTTTTGAATCTAAAATCTAACGCTCCATTGCTATGGTAACATCGTGAATAATAGCCCTGCCGCTAATGGATAGATGACATGTAGAAGATGGCCATCGATGGCGCTCTCAACTTCTCGTGCCACGTCTGGCACCTACAAGAAGTAACCGACATATTACTGGCGCAATCCCGACCGAACGTATTTTAACTCTCCTACAGACTTTTCTACACTGATCCCAGAAAGCATTAAGTGCCGTCAAAATGCCTCAGTTGCTCATAGGTACATATCCATGACGTAACACTGTTCTCGTTGTGCATAAAACTGTTGTCAAAAGTAAGGCATATATACTGATAGGCCTAGACTAGGTATACGTTGCAGACTATGCATAGGCTAACTTCACAGACAGACATACATGCACGCAGACAACTTCAGATAATGTAAAATATCACTAACCGTAATCACGTTATGTTTACGATGTCTTGAAATGTCGTCCTTTTCTTCTCTGCAACCCCGGGCCGTCATTGTAGTCGTTCGAACAACTAAATTAAGGCGAGGAACGACGTCAAGATATATCCAACGTCTAGACCACACTGCTTGCAATGAAGAGAGAACTGCCCAGTACAGTACGTGTTGATATGGACGCCTACAAAATGACAACAAATATTTTCCATTGAAAATCCACTGTGTGTGACGGTATAGTAAACACTCGTATATAGATCAACGCACACGCGCGCACGGAGGTATTATGTACGTACAGCATGCAATGCAGACAAATATTTCGGAGCGCGCGCTTCTGATTTTGTGCTGAATATTCTTGTGAGCGCTCTTGTATAACTGTTTGCATGTGCGCACGGACAAGATAGACGTCAGATTATCACGCTGTAGCTACTAAACCTTTACTTGCATGTGTACAGCAGTAGACTACTGTGATGGTTGCATGCGGCAGTTTAATTGTGTGTGCACAATATGTCAGCATTGTACGGTGGCTTCATAAGGACATAGGAAAGAAAAACAGTGTCCCCAAATCTCACAATGTTGTCTTTTTATCTCAAAATATTGCCTCTTTTTTTTTTCCCTTTAAAATTTGGACTTTAAAAGATCCATCGGGAGCTTTCTATTTTATAGCTGTTGTAAGTGTCATATACCAGAAGTAATCGTTCCATTATCTTACACACTATAAGTCCGTCACGTTTTGGGTCCGCTAAAGTATAGCTAGAAGTTGTCAACTGACATATCAGACCCCCCCCCATTCCCCCGTTGATATCTGAGGGCTTGGCCTGTCAGGGTGCATGCGCATTTCTATATCATGACGCAGTTTAGACTTTGGGCTAGAAGAGGAGCAAGTTAAGCACACTGAACCGTCTGCTCGCACGGAGAAACATATCCAGATTTAAACACAGAATTTATGAAATGCTCTGTGTCACCTCCAATCCTCCTTATTTGCACATCATCTCTACTTTGATTTATGTGCTTCCACATCAAGGCATTCAAAACGATCGTGGTGACTGGAAATATGCCAAAACAAGCACTGCGTTAAGTCATTTTACGTCTTGTGTGTGTATGTGTGTGTGCTTTTAATTTACTTGTCTTTTCGTGTGTTTTTTGGTTGTTTTTTTCGTGTTTTTGTTTTTTTGTTTTTCGTGTTTCTTCTTTCACGGTTAAACTTTTGTGCGAATGTACAATACTCCAATTGGGGCACGGTACGCATTCATATCACATTGTTTTGGAACAATCTGGAACTGGAAGTATTATTTCGACCCAAGAATCACCAGGCTGGCGTGGTGGCCTGAACGGTTGGAAGACAGCACTGCGCGTCGGTGTTTGTTGTCAGGCTGTGTGAATCGCGCCGATCGGATGACAGACACTGCTTTGTTTATAACGGCATCGCCAAGGTGGAATTTTTACACGGGCCTAGGATCCCAATTCCGTATCCTCCCTTAGTTCGCAAAAGCATCCGGGAGATTACGTTTAGAGTCCGGCCTTCGGGCCAGAAGTGGGCTAGCTGACTTGCAATGGAGGGCTCACGTCGATTCGGACTGGGTTGATGTTCAACGTTCAGTGAAACCATGGCCTCGATGAGGCGTAATCTCTTGTTAATTTTAGCTTTCTGTCTTCAATTTTATAATACAATAATTCAAATTAATTATTGACATTTTGCATTCATCTTTTTCTCGCTAAGTAATCACAATTTATTTAAGATTAAATTGATGCTCATGTCTGCCTAGGTTCGATTCCACGCCGAAGCACTATTTTATATAATTTTTTTTTTTTTTTTTTTGGGGGGGGGGGTTGTTGTTAATATCTGCATGTACATGCATGGTGTTTTAAATTTGTTTTGCTTTGTTTGTTTGTCTGTCTGTTTTTTTTTTAGGGGGGGGTGGGGGTTGTTTCTATTTGGTATATTGTTTCGCGTAAACGAAGTAGGTCATTGCAATATTTTGCACAACTTGTACTTAGAAACCAATCGGAACTTAAGACCTGAGTAGTAAATTTGATTTCTGTCTCGCTCGTCGCCTTTCACTGGAAATTTTAATGAAAGTATACATAAGGACGAAAATTGTACCTGCAAAAAGAAATGCTTCTTTTGTACAGTGTAAGGCCACCGCGACATCTTTTCTGACAATCTTGATAATATTTGTTCTTCGGGAATGTTGTGTCATTACTTAGCCTTTATATTATAAACCGTTAAGTGTGGAAACAGCTATGCTCCTGTTAGAACAACTTCACATTTCTTAAATGCTGATTTACTGAGGCAGGCGTTTGAAAGACAGTGTGATACAAACAGGTACGGTAACGTTATAAACAATGCCACGAGCTCTCCGTGCATTAACAACGATCGAAACGTGCGGTATTCATGACGGTACACAAAGCAGATAATGCGAATACAGCAGACTTAGCCGAGAATTAAACCTAGTAGCGCGGAGGATTTAATTATGACATACTAGGACTTTCTACCGGTAAACTTTACTCATTGTCGAATAAATCTATCTAATTTCTACCTTATCTAGCTTTTACTCTGTATTTAACGTATTATGACCAAAGCAAATATGAAATTCACGACAATTCCATGGGACTTGTATATTCATTTAAAATAGCTCCGTTTTGAATCTAAAATCTAACGCTCCATTGCTATGGTAACATCGTGAATAATAGCCCTGCCGCTAATGGATAGATGACATGTAGAAGATGGCCATCGATGGCGCTCTCAACTTCTCGTGCCACGTCTGGCACCTACAAGAAGTAACCGACATATTACTGGCGCAATCCCGACCGAACGTATTTTAACTCTCCTACAGACTTTTCTACACTGATCCCAGAAAGCATTAAGTGCCGTCAAAATGCCTCAGTTGCTCATAGGTACATATCCATGACGTAACACTGTTCTCGTTGTGCATAAAACTGTTGTCAAAAGTAAGGCATATATACTGATAGGCCTAGACTAGGTATACGTTGCAGACTATGCATAGGCTAACTTCACAGACAGACATACATGCACGCAGACAACTTCAGATAATGTAAAATATCACTAACCGTAATCACGTTATGTTTACGATGTCTTGAAATGTCGTCCTTTTCTTCTCTGCAACCCCGGGCCGTCATTGTAGTCGTTCGAACAACTAAATTAAGGCGAGGAACGACGTCAAGATATATCCAACGTCTAGACCACACTGCTTGCAATGAAGAGAGAACTGCCCAGTACAGTACGTGTTGATATGGACGCCTACAAAATGACAACAAATATTTTCCATTGAAAATCCACTGTGTGTGACGGTATAGTAAACACTCGTATATAGATCAACGCACACGCGCGCACGGAGGTATTATGTACGTACAGCATGCAATGCAGACAAATATTTCGGAGCGCGCGCTTCTGATTTTGTGCTGAATATTCTTGTGAGCGCTCTTGTATAACTGTTTGCATGTGCGCACGGACAAGATAGACGTCAGATTATCACGCTGTAGCTACTAAACCTTTACTTGCATGTGTACAGCAGTAGACTACTGTGATGGTTGCATGCGGCAGTTTAATTGTGTGTGCACAATATGTCAGCATTGTACGGTGGCTTAATAAGGACATAGGAAAGAAAAACAGTGTCCCCAAATCTCACAATGTTGTCTTTTTATCTCAAAATATTGCCTCTTTTTTTTTCCCCTTTAAAATTTGGACTTTAAAAGATCCATCGGGAGCTTTCTATTTTATAGCTGTTGTAAGTGTCATATACCAGAAGTAATCGTTCCATTATCTTACACACTATAAGTCCGTCACGTTTTGGGTCCGCTAAAGTATAGCTAGAAGTTGTCAACTGACATATCAGACCCCCCCCCCCCATTCCCCCGTTGATATCTGAGGGCTTGGCCTGTCAGGGTGCATGCGCATTTCTATATCATGACGCAGTTTAGACTTTGGGCTAGAAGAGGAGCAAGTTAAGCACACTGAACCGTCTGCTCGCACGGAGAAACATATCCAGATTTAAACACAGAATTTATGAAATGCTCTGTGTCACCTCCAATCCTCCTTATTTGCACATCATCTCTACTTTGATTTATGTGCTTCCACATCAAGGCATTCAAAACGATCGTGGTGACTGGAAATATGCCAAAACAAGCACTGCGTTAAGTCATTTTACGTCTTGTGTGTGTATGTGTGTGTGCTTTTAATTTACTTGTCTTTTCGTGTGTTTTTTGGTTGTTTTTTTCGTGTTTTTGTTTTTTTGTTTTTCGTGTTTCTTCTTTCACGGTTAAACTTTTGTGCGAATGTACAATACTCCAATTGGGGCACGGTACGCATTCATATCACATTGTTTTGGAACAATCTGGAACTGGAAGTATTATTTCGACCCAAGAATCACCAGGCTGGCGTGGTGGCCTGAACGGTTGGAAGACAGCACTGCGCGTCGGTGTTTGTTGTCAGGCTGTGTGAATCGCGCCGATCGGATGACAGACACTGCTTTGTTTATAACGGCATCGCCAAGGTGGAATTTTTACACGGGCCTAGGATCCCAATTCCGTATCCTCCCTTAGTTCGCAAAAGCATCCGGGAGATTACGTTTAGAGTCCGGCCTTCGGGCCAGAAGTGGGCTAGCTGACTTGCAATGGAGGGCTCACGTCGATTCGGACTGGGTTGATGTTCAACGTTCAGTGAAACCATGGCCTCGATGAGGCGTAATCTCTTGTTAATTTTAGCTTTCTGTCTTCAATTTTATAATACAATAATTCAAATTAATTATTGACATTTTGCATTCATCTTTTTCTCGCTAAGTAATCACAATTTATTTAAGATTAAATTGATGCTCATGTCTGCCTAGGTTCGATTCCACGCCGAAGCACTATTTTATATAATTTTTTTTTTTTTTTTTTTTGGGGGGGGGGGTTGTTGTTAATATCTGCATGTACATGCATGGTGTTTTAAATTTGTTTTGCTTTGTTTGTTTGTCTGTCTGTTTTTTTTTTTAGGGGGGGGGGGGTGGGGGTTGTTTCTATTTGGTATATTGTTTCGCGTAAACGAAGTAGGTCATTGCAATATTTTGCACAACTTGTACTTAGAAACCAATCGGAACTTAAGACCTGAGTAGTAAATTTGATTTCTGTCTCGCTCGTCGCCTTTCACTGGAAATTTTAATGAAAGTATACATAAGGACGAAAATTGTACCTGCAAAAAGAAATGCTTCTTTTGTACAGTGTAAGGCCACCGCGACATCTTTTCTGACAATCTTGATAATATTTGTTCTTCGGGAATGTTGTGTCATTACTTAGCCTTTATATTATAAACCGTTAAGTGTGGAAACAGCTATGCTCCTGTTAGAACAACTTCACATTTCTTAAATGCTGATTTACTGAGGCAGGCGTTTGAAAGACAGTGTGATACAAACAGGTACGGTAACGTTATAAACAATGCCACGAGCTCTCCGTGCATTAACAACGATCGAAACGTGCGGTATTCATGACGGTACACAAAGCAGATAATGCGAATACAGCAGACTTAGCCGAGAATTAAACCTAGTAGCGCGGAGGATTTAATTATGACATACTAGGACTTTCTACCGGTAAACTTTACTCATTGTCGAATAAATCTATCTAATTTCTACCTTATCTAGCTTTTACTCTGTATTTAACGTATTATGACCAAAGCAAATATGAAATTCACGACAATTCCATGGGACTTGTATATTCATTTAAAATAGCTCCGTTTTGAATCTAAAATCTAACGCTCCATTGCTATGGTAACATCGTGAATAATAGCCCTGCCGCTAATGGATAGATGACATGTAGAAGATGGCCATCGATGGCGCTCTCAACTTCTCGTGCCACGTCTGGCACCTACAAGAAGTAACCGACATATTACTGGCGCAATCCCGACCGAACGTATTTTAACTCTCCTACAGACTTTTCTACACTGATCCCAGAAAGCATTAAGTGCCGTCAAAATGCCTCAGTTGCTCATAGGTACATATCCATGACGTAACACTGTTCTCGTTGTGCATAAAACTGTTGTCAAAAGTAAGGCATATATACTGATAGGCCTAGACTAGGTATACGTTGCAGACTATGCATAGGCTAACTTCACAGACAGACATACATGCACGCAGACAACTTCAGATAATGTAAAATATCACTAACCGTAATCACGTTATGTTTACGATGTCTTGAAATGTCGTCCTTTTCTTCTCTGCAACCCCGGGCCGTCATTGTAGTCGTTCGAACAACTAAATTAAGGCGAGGAACGACGTCAAGATATATCCAACGTCTAGACCACACTGCTTGCAATGAAGAGAGAACTGCCCAGTACAGTACGTGTTGATATGGACGCCTACAAAATGACAACAAATATTTTCCATTGAAAATCCACTGTGTGTGACGGTATAGTAAACACTCGTATATAGATCAACGCACACGCGCGCACGGAGGTATTATGTACGTACAGCATGCAATGCAGACAAATATTTCGGAGCGCGCGCTTCTGATTTTGTGCTGAATATTCTTGTGAGCGCTCTTGTATAACTGTTTGCATGTGCGCACGGACAAGATAGACGTCAGATTATCACGCTGTAGCTACTAAACCTTTACTTGCATGTGTACAGCAGTAGACTACTGTGATGGTTGCATGCGGCAGTTTAATTGTGTGTGCACAATATGTCAGCATTGTACGGTGGCTTAATAAGGACATAGGAAAGAAAAACAGTGTCCCCAAATCTCACAATGTTGTCTTTTTATCTCAAAATATTGCCTCTTTTTTTTTCCCCTTTAAAATTTGGACTTTAAAAGATCCATCGGGAGCTTTCTATTTTATAGCTGTTGTAAGTGTCATATACCAGAAGTAATCGTTCCATTATCTTACACACTATAAGTCCGTCACGTTTTGGGTCCGCTAAAGTATAGCTAGAAGTTGTCAACTGACATATCAGACCCCCCCCCCCCATTCCCCCGTTGATATCTGAGGGCTTGGCCTGTCAGGGTGCATGCGCATTTCTATATCATGACGCAGTTTAGACTTTGGGCTAGAAGAGGAGCAAGTTAAGCACACTGAACCGTCTGCTCGCACGGAGAAACATATCCAGATTTAAACACAGAATTTATGAAATGCTCTGTGTCACCTCCAATCCTCCTTATTTGCACATCATCTCTACTTTGATTTATGTGCTTCCACATCAAGGCATTCAAAACGATCGTGGTGACTGGAAATATGCCAAAACAAGCACTGCGTTAAGTCATTTTACGTCTTGTGTGTGTATGTGTGTGTGCTTTTAATTTACTTGTCTTTTCGTGTGTTTTTTGGTTGTTTTTTTCGTGTTTTTGTTTTTTTGTTTTTCGTGTTTCTTCTTTCACGGTTAAACTTTTGTGCGAATGTACAATACTCCAATTGGGGCACGGTACGCATTCATATCACATTGTTTTGGAACAATCTGGAACTGGAAGTATTATTTCGACCCAAGAATCACCAGGCTGGCGTGGTGGCCTGAACGGTTGGAAGACAGCACTGCGCGTCGGTGTTTGTTGTCAGGCTGTGTGAATCGCGCCGATCGGATGACAGACACTGCTTTGTTTATAACGGCATCGCCAAGGTGGAATTTTTACACGGGCCTAGGATCCCAATTCCGTATCCTCCCTTAGTTCGCAAAAGCATCCGGGAGATTACGTTTAGAGTCCGGCCTTCGGGCCAGAAGTGGGCTAGCTGACTTGCAATGGAGGGCTCACGTCGATTCGGACTGGGTTGATGTTCAACGTTCAGTGAAACCATGGCCTCGATGAGGCGTAATCTCTTGTTAATTTTAGCTTTCTGTCTTCAATTTTATAATACAATAATTCAAATTAATTATTGACATTTTGCATTCATCTTTTTCTCGCTAAGTAATCACAATTTATTTAAGATTAAATTGATGCTCATGTCTGCCTAGGTTCGATTCCACGCCGAAGCACTATTTTATATAATTTTTTTTTTTTTTTTTTGGGGGGGGGGGGTTGTTGTTAATATCTGCATGTACATGCATGGTGTTTTAAATTTGTTTTGCTTTGTTTGTTTGTCTGTCTGTTTTTTTTTTTAGGGGGGGGGTGGGGGTTGTTTCTATTTGGTATATTGTTTCGCGTAAACGAAGTAGGTCATTGCAATATTTTGCACAACTTGTACTTAGAAACCAATCGGAACTTAAGACCTGAGTAGTAAATTTGATTTCTGTCTCGCTCGTCGCCTTTCACTGGAAATTTTAATGAAAGTATACATAAGGACGAAAATTGTACCTGCAAAAAGAAATGCTTCTTTTGTACAGTGTAAGGCCACCGCGACATCTTTTCTGACAATCTTGATAATATTTGTTCTTCGGGAATGTTGTGTCATTACTTAGCCTTTATATTATAAACCGTTAAGTGTGGAAACAGCTATGCTCCTGTTAGAACAACTTCACATTTCTTAAATGCTGATTTACTGAGGCAGGCGTTTGAAAGACAGTGTGATACAAACAGGTACGGTAACGTTATAAACAATGCCACGAGCTCTCCGTGCATTAACAACGATCGAAACGTGCGGTATTCATGACGGTACACAAAGCAGATAATGCGAATACAGCAGACTTAGCCGAGAATTAAACCTAGTAGCGCGGAGGATTTAATTATGACATACTAGGACTTTCTACCGGTAAACTTTACTCATTGTCGAATAAATCTATCTAATTTCTACCTTATCTAGCTTTTACTCTGTATTTAACGTATTATGACCAAAGCAAATATGAAATTCACGACAATTCCATGGGACTTGTATATTCATTTAAAATAGCTCCGTTTTGAATCTAAAATCTAACGCTCCATTGCTATGGTAACATCGTGAATAATAGCCCTGCCGCTAATGGATAGATGACATGTAGAAGATGGCCATCGATGGCGCTCTCAACTTCTCGTGCCACGTCTGGCACCTACAAGAAGTAACCGACATATTACTGGCGCAATCCCGACCGAACGTATTTTAACTCTCCTACAGACTTTTCTACACTGATCCCAGAAAGCATTAAGTGCCGTCAAAATGCCTCAGTTGCTCATAGGTACATATCCATGACGTAACACTGTTCTCGTTGTGCATAAAACTGTTGTCAAAAGTAAGGCATATATACTGATAGGCCTAGACTAGGTATACGTTGCAGACTATGCATAGGCTAACTTCACAGACAGACATACATGCACGCAGACAACTTCAGATAATGTAAAATATCACTAACCGTAATCACGTTATGTTTACGATGTCTTGAAATGTCGTCCTTTTCTTCTCTGCAACCCCGGGCCGTCATTGTAGTCGTTCGAACAACTAAATTAAGGCGAGGAACGACGTCAAGATATATCCAACGTCTAGACCACACTGCTTGCAATGAAGAGAGAACTGCCCAGTACAGTACGTGTTGATATGGACGCCTACAAAATGACAACAAATATTTTCCATTGAAAATCCACTGTGTGTGACGGTATAGTAAACACTCGTATATAGATCAACGCACACGCGCGCACGGAGGTATTATGTACGTACAGCATGCAATGCAGACAAATATTTCGGAGCGCGCGCTTCTGATTTTGTGCTGAATATTCTTGTGAGCGCTCTTGTATAACTGTTTGCATGTGCGCACGGACAAGATAGACGTCAGATTATCACGCTGTAGCTACTAAACCTTTACTTGCATGTGTACAGCAGTAGACTACTGTGATGGTTGCATGCGGCAGTTTAATTGTGTGTGCACAATATGTCAGCATTGTACGGTGGCTTAATAAGGACATAGGAAAGAAAAACAGTGTCCCCAAATCTCACAATGTTGTCTTTTTATCTCAAAATATTGCCTCTTTTTTTTTCCCCTTTAAAATTTGGACTTTAAAAGATCCATCGGGAGCTTTCTATTTTATAGCTGTTGTAAGTGTCATATACCAGAAGTAATCGTTCCATTATCTTACACACTATAAGTCCGTCACGTTTTGGGTCCGCTAAAGTATAGCTAGAAGTTGTCAACTGACATATCAGACCCCCCCCCCCCATTCCCCCGTTGATATCTGAGGGCTTGGCCTGTCAGGGTGCATGCGCATTTCTATATCATGACGCAGTTTAGACTTTGGGCTAGAAGAGGAGCAAGTTAAGCACACTGAACCGTCTGCTCGCACGGAGAAACATATCCAGATTTAAACACAGAATTTATGAAATGCTCTGTGTCACCTCCAATCCTCCTTATTTGCACATCATCTCTACTTTGATTTATGTGCTTCCACATCAAGGCATTCAAAACGATCGTGGTGACTGGAAATATGCCAAAACAAGCACTGCGTTAAGTCATTTTACGTCTTGTGTGTGTATGTGTGTGTGCTTTTAATTTACTTGTCTTTTCGTGTGTTTTTTGGTTGTTTTTTTCGTGTTTTTGTTTTTTTGTTTTTCGTGTTTCTTCTTTCACGGTTAAACTTTTGTGCGAATGTACAATACTCCAATTGGGGCACGGTACGCATTCATATCACATTGTTTTGGAACAATCTGGAACTGGAAGTATTATTTCGACCCAAGAATCACCAGGCTGGCGTGGTGGCCTGAACGGTTGGAAGACAGCACTGCGCGTCGGTGTTTGTTGTCAGGCTGTGTGAATCGCGCCGATCGGATGACAGACACTGCTTTGTTTATAACGGCATCGCCAAGGTGGAATTTTTACACGGGCCTAGGATCCCAATTCCGTATCCTCCCTTAGTTCGCAAAAGCATCCGGGAGATTACGTTTAGAGTCCGGCCTTCGGGCCAGAAGTGGGCTAGCTGACTTGCAATGGAGGGCTCACGTCGATTCGGACTGGGTTGATGTTCAACGTTCAGTGAAACCATGGCCTCGATGAGGCGTAATCTCTTGTTAATTTTAGCTTTCTGTCTTCAATTTTATAATACAATAATTCAAATTAATTATTGACATTTTGCATTCATCTTTTTCTCGCTAAGTAATCACAATTTATTTAAGATTAAATTGATGCTCATGTCTGCCTAGGTTCGATTCCACGCCGAAGCACTATTTTATATAATTTTTTTTTTTTTTTGGGGGGGGGGGGGGTTGTTGTTAATATCTGCATGTACATGCATGGTGTTTTAAATTTGTTTTGCTTTGTTTGTTTGTCTGTCTGTTTTTTTTAGGGGGGGTGGGGGTTGTTTCTATTTGGTATATTGTTTCGCGTAAACGAAGTAGGTCATTGCAATATTTTGCACAACTTGTACTTAGAAACCAATCGGAACTTAAGACCTGAGTAGTAAATTTGATTTCTGTCTCGCTCGTCGCCTTTCACTGGAAATTTTAATGAAAGTATACATAAGGACGAAAATTGTACCTGCAAAAAGAAATGCTTCTTTTGTACAGTGTAAGGCCACCGCGACATCTTTTCTGACAATCTTGATAATATTTGTTCTTCGGGAATGTTGTGTCATTACTTAGCCTTTATATTATAAACCGTTAAGTGTGGAAACAGCTATGCTCCTGTTAGAACAACTTCACATTTCTTAAATGCTGATTTACTGAGGCAGGCGTTTGAAAGACAGTGTGATACAAACAGGTACGGTAACGTTATAAACAATGCCACGAGCTCTCCGTGCATTAACAACGATCGAAACGTGCGGTATTCATGACGGTACACAAAGCAGATAATGCGAATACAGCAGACTTAGCCGAGAATTAAACCTAGTAGCGCGGAGGATTTAATTATGACATACTAGGACTTTCTACCGGTAAACTTTACTCATTGTCGAATAAATCTATCTAATTTCTACCTTATCTAGCTTTTACTCTGTATTTAACGTATTATGACCAAAGCAAATATGAAATTCACGACAATTCCATGGGACTTGTATATTCATTTAAAATAGCTCCGTTTTGAATCTAAAATCTAACGCTCCATTGCTATGGTAACATCGTGAATAATAGCCCTGCCGCTAATGGATAGATGACATGTAGAAGATGGCCATCGATGGCGCTCTCAACTTCTCGTGCCACGTCTGGCACCTACAAGAAGTAACCGACATATTACTGGCGCAATCCCGACCGAACGTATTTTAACTCTCCTACAGACTTTTCTACACTGATCCCAGAAAGCATTAAGTGCCGTCAAAATGCCTCAGTTGCTCATAGGTACATATCCATGACGTAACACTGTTCTCGTTGTGCATAAAACTGTTGTCAAAAGTAAGGCATATATACTGATAGGCCTAGACTAGGTATACGTTGCAGACTATGCATAGGCTAACTTCACAGACAGACATACATGCACGCAGACAACTTCAGATAATGTAAAATATCACTAACCGTAATCACGTTATGTTTACGATGTCTTGAAATGTCGTCCTTTTCTTCTCTGCAACCCCGGGCCGTCATTGTAGTCGTTCGAACAACTAAATTAAGGCGAGGAACGACGTCAAGATATATCCAACGTCTAGACCACACTGCTTGCAATGAAGAGAGAACTGCCCAGTACAGTACGTGTTGATATGGACGCCTACAAAATGACAACAAATATTTTCCATTGAAAATCCACTGTGTGTGACGGTATAGTAAACACTCGTATATAGATCAACGCACACGCGCGCACGGAGGTATTATGTACGTACAGCATGCAATGCAGACAAATATTTCGGAGCGCGCGCTTCTGATTTTGTGCTGAATATTCTTGTGAGCGCTCTTGTATAACTGTTTGCATGTGCGCACGGACAAGATAGACGTCAGATTATCACGCTGTAGCTACTAAACCTTTACTTGCATGTGTACAGCAGTAGACTACTGTGATGGTTGCATGCGGCAGTTTAATTGTGTGTGCACAATATGTCAGCATTGTACGGTGGCTTAATAAGGACATAGGAAAGAAAAACAGTGTCCCCAAATCTCACAATGTTGTCTTTTTATCTCAAAATATTGCCTCTTTTTTTTTCCCCTTTAAAATTTGGACTTTAAAAGATCCATCGGGAGCTTTCTATTTTATAGCTGTTGTAAGTGTCATATACCAGAAGTAATCGTTCCATTATCTTACACACTATAAGTCCGTCACGTTTTGGGTCCGCTAAAGTATAGCTAGAAGTTGTCAACTGACATATCAGACCCCCCCCCCCCCATTCCCCCGTTGATATCTGAGGGCTTGGCCTGTCAGGGTGCATGCGCATTTCTATATCATGACGCAGTTTAGACTTTGGGCTAGAAGAGGAGCAAGTTAAGCACACTGAACCGTCTGCTCGCACGGAGAAACATATCCAGATTTAAACACAGAATTTATGAAATGCTCTGTGTCACCTCCAATCCTCCTTATTTGCACATCATCTCTACTTTGATTTATGTGCTTCCACATCAAGGCATTCAAAACGATCGTGGTGACTGGAAATATGCCAAAACAAGCACTGCGTTAAGTCATTTTACGTCTTGTGTGTGTATGTGTGTGTGCTTTTAATTTACTTGTCTTTTCGTGTGTTTTTTGGTTGTTTTTTTCGTGTTTTTGTTTTTTTGTTTTTCGTGTTTCTTCTTTCACGGTTAAACTTTTGTGCGAATGTACAATACTCCAATTGGGGCACGGTACGCATTCATATCACATTGTTTTGGAACAATCTGGAACTGGAAGTATTATTTCGACCCAAGAATCACCAGGCTGGCGTGGTGGCCTGAACGGTTGGAAGACAGCACTGCGCGTCGGTGTTTGTTGTCAGGCTGTGTGAATCGCGCCGATCGGATGACAGACACTGCTTTGTTTATAACGGCATCGCCAAGGTGGAATTTTTACACGGGCCTAGGATCCCAATTCCGTATCCTCCCTTAGTTCGCAAAAGCATCCGGGAGATTACGTTTAGAGTCCGGCCTTCGGGCCAGAAGTGGGCTAGCTGACTTGCAATGGAGGGCTCACGTCGATTCGGACTGGGTTGATGTTCAACGTTCAGTGAAACCATGGCCTCGATGAGGCGTAATCTCTTGTTAATTTTAGCTTTCTGTCTTCAATTTTATAATACAATAATTCAAATTAATTATTGACATTTTGCATTCATCTTTTTCTCGCTAAGTAATCACAATTTATTTAAGATTAAATTGATGCTCATGTCTGCCTAGGTTCGATTCCACGCCGAAGCACTATTTTATATAATTTTTTTTTTTTTTTGGGGGGGGGGGTTGTTGTTAATATCTGCATGTACATGCATGGTGTTTTAAATTTGTTTTGCTTTGTTTGTTTGTCTGTCTGTTTTTTTTTAGGGGGGGTGGGGGTTGTTTCTATTTGGTATATTGTTTCGCGTAAACGAAGTAGGTCATTGCAATATTTTGCACAACTTGTACTTAGAAACCAATCGGTACTTAAGACCTGAGTAGTAAATTTGATTTCTGTCTCGCTCGTCGCCTTTCACTGGAAATTTTAATGAAAGTATACATAAGGACGAAAATTGTACCTGCAAAAAGAAATGCTTCTTTTGTACAGTGTAAGGCCACCGCGACATCTTTTCTGACAATCTTGATAATATTTGTTCTTCGGGAATGTTGTGTCATTACTTAGCCTTTATATTATAAACCGTTAAGTGTGGAAACAGCTATGCTCCTGTTAGAACAACTTCACATTTCTTAAATGCTGATTTACTGAGGCAGGCGTTTGAAAGACAGTGTGATACAAACAGGTACGGTAACGTTATAAACAATGCCACGAGCTCTCCGTGCATTAACAACGATCGAAACGTGCGGTATTCATGACGGTACACAAAGCAGATAATGCGAATACAGCAGACTTAGCCGAGAATTAAACCTAGTAGCGCGGAGGATTTAATTATGACATACTAGGACTTTCTACCGGTAAACTTTACTCATTGTCGAATAAATCTATCTAATTTCTACCTTATCTAGCTTTTACTCTGTATTTAACGTATTATGACCAAAGCAAATATGAAATTCACGACAATTCCATGGGACTTGTATATTCATTTAAAATAGCTCCGTTTTGAATCTAAAATCTAACGCTCCATTGCTATGGTAACATCGTGAATAATAGCCCTGCCGCTAATGGATAGATGACATGTAGAAGATGGCCATCGATGGCGCTCTCAACTTCTCGTGCCACGTCTGGCACCTACAAGAAGTAACCGACATATTACTGGCGCAATCCCGACCGAACGTATTTTAACTCTCCTACAGACTTTTCTACACTGATCCCAGAAAGCATTAAGTGCCGTCAAAATGCCTCAGTTGCTCATAGGTACATATCCATGACGTAACACTGTTCTCGTTGTGCATAAAACTGTTGTCAAAAGTAAGGCATATATACTGATAGGCCTAGACTAGGTATACGTTGCAGACTATGCATAGGCTAACTTCACAGACAGACATACATGCACGCAGACAACTTCAGATAATGTAAAATATCACTAACCGTAATCACGTTATGTTTACGATGTCTTGAAATGTCGTCCTTTTCTTCTCTGCAACCCCGGGCCGTCATTGTAGTCGTTCGAACAACTAAATTAAGGCGAGGAACGACGTCAAGATATATCCAACGTCTAGACCACACTGCTTGCAATGAAGAGAGAACTGCCCAGTACAGTACGTGTTGATATGGACGCCTACAAAATGACAACAAATATTTTCCATTGAAAATCCACTGTGTGTGACGGTATAGTAAACACTCGTATATAGATCAACGCACACGCGCGCACGGAGGTATTATGTACGTACAGCATGCAATGCAGACAAATATTTCGGAGCGCGCGCTTCTGATTTTGTGCTGAATATTCTTGTGAGCGCTCTTGTATAACTGTTTGCATGTGCGCACGGACAAGATAGACGTCAGATTATCACGCTGTAGCTACTAAACCTTTACTTGCATGTGTACAGCAGTAGACTACTGTGATGGTTGCATGCGGCAGTTTAATTGTGTGTGCACAATATGTCAGCATTGTACGGTGGCTTAATAAGGACATAGGAAAGAAAAACAGTGTCCCCAAATCTCACAATGTTGTCTTTTTATCTCAAAATATTGCCTCTTTTTTTTTCCCCTTTAAAATTTGGACTTTAAAAGATCCATCGGGAGCTTTCTATTTTATAGCTGTTGTAAGTGTCATATACCAGAAGTAATCGTTCCATTATCTTACACACTATAAGTCCGTCACGTTTTGGGTCCGCTAAAGTATAGCTAGAAGTTGTCAACTGACATATCAGACCCCCCCCCCCCATTCCCCCGTTGATATCTGAGGGCTTGGCCTGTCAGGGTGCATGCGCATTTCTATATCATGACGCAGTTTAGACTTTGGGCTAGAAGAGGAGCAAGTTAAGCACACTGAACCGTCTGCTCGCACGGAGAAACATATCCAGATTTAAACACAGAATTTATGAAATGCTCTGTGTCACCTCCAATCCTCCTTATTTGCACATCATCTCTACTTTGATTTATGTGCTTCCACATCAAGGCATTCAAAACGATCGTGGTGACTGGAAATATGCCAAAACAAGCACTGCGTTAAGTCATTTTACGTCTTGTGTGTGTATGTGTGTGTGCTTTTAATTTACTTGTCTTTTCGTGTGTTTTTTGGTTGTTTTTTTCGTGTTTTTGTTTTTTTGTTTTTCGTGTTTCTTCTTTCACGGTTAAACTTTTGTGCGAATGTACAATACTCCAATTGGGGCACGGTACGCATTCATATCACATTGTTTTGGAACAATCTGGAACTGGAAGTATTATTTCGACCCAAGAATCACCAGGCTGGCGTGGTGGCCTGAACGGTTGGAAGACAGCACTGCGCGTCGGTGTTTGTTGTCAGGCTGTGTGAATCGCGCCGATCGGATGACAGACACTGCTTTGTTTATAACGGCATCGCCAAGGTGGAATTTTTACACGGGCCTAGGATCCCAATTCCGTATCCTCCCTTAGTTCGCAAAAGCATCCGGGAGATTACGTTTAGAGTCCGGCCTTCGGGCCAGAAGTGGGCTAGCTGACTTGCAATGGAGGGCTCACGTCGATTCGGACTGGGTTGATGTTCAACGTTCAGTGAAACCATGGCCTCGATGAGGCGTAATCTCTTGTTAATTTTAGCTTTCTGTCTTCAATTTTATAATACAATAATTCAAATTAATTATTGACATTTTGCATTCATCTTTTTCTCGCTAAGTAATCACAATTTATTTAAGATTAAATTGATGCTCATGTCTGCCTAGGTTCGATTCCACGCCGAAGCACTATTTTATATAATTTTTTTTTTTTTTTTTTTGGGGGGGGGGTTGTTGTTAATATCTGCATGTACATGCATGGTGTTTTAAATTTGTTTTGCTTTGTTTGTTTGTCTGTCTGTTTTTTTTTTAGGGGGGGTGGGGGTTGTTTCTATTTGGTATATTGTTTCGCGTAAACGAAGTAGGTCATTGCAATATTTTGCACAACTTGTACTTAGAAACCAATCGGAACTTAAGACCTGAGTAGTAAATTTGATTTCTGTCTCGCTCGTCGCCTTTCACTGGAAATTTTAATGAAAGTATACATAAGGACGAAAATTGTACCTGCAAAAAGAAATGCTTCTTTTGTACAGTGTAAGGCCACCGCGACATCTTTTCTGACAATCTTGATAATATTTGTTCTTCGGGAATGTTGTGTCATTACTTAGCCTTTATATTATAAACCGTTAAGTGTGGAAACAGCTATGCTCCTGTTAGAACAACTTCACATTTCTTAAATGCTGATTTACTGAGGCAGGCGTTTGAAAGACAGTGTGATACAAACAGGTACGGTAACGTTATAAACAATGCCACGAGCTCTCCGTGCATTAACAACGATCGAAACGTGCGGTATTCATGACGGTACACAAAGCAGATAATGCGAATACAGCAGACTTAGCCGAGAATTAAACCTAGTAGCGCGGAGGATTTAATTATGACATACTAGGACTTTCTACCGGTAAACTTTACTCATTGTCGAATAAATCTATCTAATTTCTACCTTATCTAGCTTTTACTCTGTATTTAACGTATTATGACCAAAGCAAATATGAAATTCACGACAATTCCATGGGACTTGTATATTCATTTAAAATAGCTCCGTTTTGAATCTAAAATCTAACGCTCCATTGCTATGGTAACATCGTGAATAATAGCCCTGCCGCTAATGGATAGATGACATGTAGAAGATGGCCATCGATGGCGCTCTCAACTTCTCGTGCCACGTCTGGCACCTACAAGAAGTAACCGACATATTACTGGCGCAATCCCGACCGAACGTATTTTAACTCTCCTACAGACTTTTCTACACTGATCCCAGAAAGCATTAAGTGCCGTCAAAATGCCTCAGTTGCTCATAGGTACATATCCATGACGTAACACTGTTCTCGTTGTGCATAAAACTGTTGTCAAAAGTAAGGCATATATACTGATAGGCCTAGACTAGGTATACGTTGCAGACTATGCATAGGCTAACTTCACAGACAGACATACATGCACGCAGACAACTTCAGATAATGTAAAATATCACTAACCGTAATCACGTTATGTTTACGATGTCTTGAAATGTCGTCCTTTTCTTCTCTGCAACCCCGGGCCGTCATTGTAGTCGTTCGAACAACTAAATTAAGGCGAGGAACGACGTCAAGATATATCCAACGTCTAGACCACACTGCTTGCAATGAAGAGAGAACTGCCCAGTACAGTACGTGTTGATATGGACGCCTACAAAATGACAACAAATATTTTCCATTGAAAATCCACTGTGTGTGACGGTATAGTAAACACTCGTATATAGATCAACGCACACGCGCGCACGGAGGTATTATGTACGTACAGCATGCAATGCAGACAAATATTTCGGAGCGCGCGCTTCTGATTTTGTGCTGAATATTCTTGTGAGCGCTCTTGTATAACTGTTTGCATGTGCGCACGGACAAGATAGACGTCAGATTATCACGCTGTAGCTACTAAACCTTTACTTGCATGTGTACAGCAGTAGACTACTGTGATGGTTGCATGCGGCAGTTTAATTGTGTGTGCACAATATGTCAGCATTGTACGGTGGCTTAATAAGGACATAGGAAAGAAAAACAGTGTCCCCAAATCTCACAATGTTGTCTTTTTATCTCAAAATATTGCCTCTTTTTTTTTCCCCTTTAAAATTTGGACTTTAAAAGATCCATCGGGAGCTTTCTATTTTATAGCTGTTGTAAGTGTCATATACCAGAAGTAATCGTTCCATTATCTTACACACTATAAGTCCGTCACGTTTTGGGTCCGCTAAAGTATAGCTAGAAGTTGTCAACTGACATATCAGACCCCCCCCCCCCCCATTCCCCCGTTGATATCTGAGGGCTTGGCCTGTCAGGGTGCATGCGCATTTCTATATCATGACGCAGTTTAGACTTTGGGCTAGAAGAGGAGCAAGTTAAGCACACTGAACCGTCTGCTCGCACGGAGAAACATATCCAGATTTAAACACAGAATTTATGAAATGCTCTGTGTCACCTCCAATCCTCCTTATTTGCACATCATCTCTACTTTGATTTATGTGCTTCCACATCAAGGCATTCAAAACGATCGTGGTGACTGGAAATATGCCAAAACAAGCACTGCGTTAAGTCATTTTACGTCTTGTGTGTGTATGTGTGTGTGCTTTTAATTTACTTGTCTTTTCGTGTGTTTTTTGGTTGTTTTTTTCGTGTTTTTGTTTTTTTGTTTTTCGTGTTTCTTCTTTCACGGTTAAACTTTTGTGCGAATGTACAATACTCCAATTGGGGCACGGTACGCATTCATATCACATTGTTTTGGAACAATCTGGAACTGGAAGTATTATTTCGACCCAAGAATCACCAGGCTGGCGTGGTGGCCTGAACGGTTGGAAGACAGCACTGCGCGTCGGTGTTTGTTGTCAGGCTGTGTGAATCGCGCCGATCGGATGACAGACACTGCTTTGTTTATAACGGCATCGCCAAGGTGGAATTTTTACACGGGCCTAGGATCCCAATTCCGTATCCTCCCTTAGTTCGCAAAAGCATCCGGGAGATTACGTTTAGAGTCCGGCCTTCGGGCCAGAAGTGGGCTAGCTGACTTGCAATGGAGGGCTCACGTCGATTCGGACTGGGTTGATGTTCAACGTTCAGTGAAACCATGGCCTCGATGAGGCGTAATCTCTTGTTAATTTTAGCTTTCTGTCTTCAATTTTATAATACAATAATTCAAATTAATTATTGACATTTTGCATTCATCTTTTTCTCGCTAAGTAATCACAATTTATTTAAGATTAAATTGATGCTCATGTCTGCCTAGGTTCGATTCCACGCCGAAGCACTATTTTATATAATTTTTTTTTTTTTTTTTGGGGGGGGGGGGTTGTTGTTAATATCTGCATGTACATGCATGGTGTTTTAAATTTGTTTTGCTTTGTTTGTTTGTCTGTCTGTTTTTTTTTTAGGGGGGGTGGGGGTTGTTTCTATTTGGTATATTGTTTCGCGTAAACGAAGTAGGTCATTGCAATATTTTGCACAACTTGTACTTAGAAACCAATCGGAACTTAAGACCTGAGTAGTAAATTTGATTTCTGTCTCGCTCGTCGCCTTTCACTGGAAATTTTAATGAAAGTATACATAAGGACGAAAATTGTACCTGCAAAAAGAAATGCTTCTTTTGTACAGTGTAAGGCCACCGCGACATCTTTTCTGACAATCTTGATAATATTTGTTCTTCGGGAATGTTGTGTCATTACTTAGCCTTTATATTATAAACCGTTAAGTGTGGAAACAGCTATGCTCCTGTTAGAACAACTTCACATTTCTTAAATGCTGATTTACTGAGGCAGGCGTTTGAAAGACAGTGTGATACAAACAGGTACGGTAACGTTATAAACAATGCCACGAGCTCTCCGTGCATTAACAACGATCGAAACGTGCGGTATTCATGACGGTACACAAAGCAGATAATGCGAATACAGCAGACTTAGCCGAGAATTAAACCTAGTAGCGCGGAGGATTTAATTATGACATACTAGGACTTTCTACCGGTAAACTTTACTCATTGTCGAATAAATCTATCTAATTTCTACCTTATCTAGCTTTTACTCTGTATTTAACGTATTATGACCAAAGCAAATATGAAATTCACGACAATTCCATGGGACTTGTATATTCATTTAAAATAGCTCCGTTTTGAATCTAAAATCTAACGCTCCATTGCTATGGTAACATCGTGAATAATAGCCCTGCCGCTAATGGATAGATGACATGTAGAAGATGGCCATCGATGGCGCTCTCAACTTCTCGTGCCACGTCTGGCACCTACAAGAAGTAACCGACATATTACTGGCGCAATCCCGACCGAACGTATTTTAACTCTCCTACAGACTTTTCTACACTGATCCCAGAAAGCATTAAGTGCCGTCAAAATGCCTCAGTTGCTCATAGGTACATATCCATGACGTAACACTGTTCTCGTTGTGCATAAAACTGTTGTCAAAAGTAAGGCATATATACTGATAGGCCTAGACTAGGTATACGTTGCAGACTATGCATAGGCTAACTTCACAGACAGACATACATGCACGCAGACAACTTCAGATAATGTAAAATATCACTAACCGTAATCACGTTATGTTTACGATGTCTTGAAATGTCGTCCTTTTCTTCTCTGCAACCCCGGGCCGTCATTGTAGTCGTTCGAACAACTAAATTAAGGCGAGGAACGACGTCAAGATATATCCAACGTCTAGACCACACTGCTTGCAATGAAGAGAGAACTGCCCAGTACAGTACGTGTTGATATGGACGCCTACAAAATGACAACAAATATTTTCCATTGAAAATCCACTGTGTGTGACGGTATAGTAAACACTCGTATATAGATCAACGCACACGCGCGCACGGAGGTATTATGTACGTACAGCATGCAATGCAGACAAATATTTCGGAGCGCGCGCTTCTGATTTTGTGCTGAATATTCTTGTGAGCGCTCTTGTATAACTGTTTGCATGTGCGCACGGACAAGATAGACGTCAGATTATCACGCTGTAGCTACTAAACCTTTACTTGCATGTGTACAGCAGTAGACTACTGTGATGGTTGCATGCGGCAGTTTAATTGTGTGTGCACAATATGTCAGCATTGTACGGTGGCTTAATAAGGACATAGGAAAGAAAAACAGTGTCCCCAAATCTCACAATGTTGTCTTTTTATCTCAAAATATTGCCTCTTTTTTTTTCCCCTTTAAAATTTGGACTTTAAAAGATCCATCGGGAGCTTTCTATTTTATAGCTGTTGTAAGTGTCATATACCAGAAGTAATCGTTCCATTATCTTACACACTATAAGTCCGTCACGTTTTGGGTCCGCTAAAGTATAGCTAGAAGTTGTCAACTGACATATCAGACCCCCCCCCCCCCCATTCCCCCGTTGATATCTGAGGGCTTGGCCTGTCAGGGTGCATGCGCATTTCTATATCATGACGCAGTTTAGACTTTGGGCTAGAAGAGGAGCAAGTTAAGCACACTGAACCGTCTGCTCGCACGGAGAAACATATCCAGATTTAAACACAGAATTTATGAAATGCTCTGTGTCACCTCCAATCCTCCTTATTTGCACATCATCTCTACTTTGATTTATGTGCTTCCACATCAAGGCATTCAAAACGATCGTGGTGACTGGAAATATGCCAAAACAAGCACTGCGTTAAGTCATTTTACGTCTTGTGTGTGTATGTGTGTGTGCTTTTAATTTACTTGTCTTTTCGTGTGTTTTTTGGTTGTTTTTTTCGTGTTTTTGTTTTTTTGTTTTTCGTGTTTCTTCTTTCACGGTTAAACTTTTGTGCGAATGTACAATACTCCAATTGGGGCACGGTACGCATTCATATCACATTGTTTTGGAACAATCTGGAACTGGAAGTATTATTTCGACCCAAGAATCACCAGGCTGGCGTGGTGGCCTGAACGGTTGGAAGACAGCACTGCGCGTCGGTGTTTGTTGTCAGGCTGTGTGAATCGCGCCGATCGGATGACAGACACTGCTTTGTTTATAACGGCATCGCCAAGGTGGAATTTTTACACGGGCCTAGGATCCCAATTCCGTATCCTCCCTTAGTTCGCAAAAGCATCCGGGAGATTACGTTTAGAGTCCGGCCTTCGGGCCAGAAGTGGGCTAGCTGACTTGCAATGGAGGGCTCACGTCGATTCGGACTGGGTTGATGTTCAACGTTCAGTGAAACCATGGCCTCGATGAGGCGTAATCTCTTGTTAATTTTAGCTTTCTGTCTTCAATTTTATAATACAATAATTCAAATTAATTATTGACATTTTGCATTCATCTTTTTCTCGCTAAGTAATCACAATTTATTTAAGATTAAATTGATGCTCATGTCTGCCTAGGTTCGATTCCACGCCGAAGCACTATTTTATATAATTTTTTTTTTTTTTTTTTTTGGGGGGGGGTTGTTGTTAATATCTGCATGTACATGCATGGTGTTTTAAATTTGTTTTGCTTTGTTTGTTTGTCTGTCTGTTTTTTTTTTAGGGGGGGTGGGGGTTGTTTCTATTTGGTATATTGTTTCGCGTAAACGAAGTAGGTCATTGCAATATTTTGCACAACTTGTACTTAGAAACCAATCGGAACTTAAGACCTGAGTAGTAAATTTGATTTCTGTCTCGCTCGTCGCCTTTCACTGGAAATTTTAATGAAAGTATACATAAGGACGAAAATTGTACCTGCAAAAAGAAATGCTTCTTTTGTACAGTGTAAGGCCACCGCGACATCTTTTCTGACAATCTTGATAATATTTGTTCTTCGGGAATGTTGTGTCATTACTTAGCCTTTATATTATAAACCGTTAAGTGTGGAAACAGCTATGCTCCTGTTAGAACAACTTCACATTTCTTAAATGCTGATTTACTGAGGCAGGCGTTTGAAAGACAGTGTGATACAAACAGGTACGGTAACGTTATAAACAATGCCACGAGCTCTCCGTGCATTAACAACGATCGAAACGTGCGGTATTCATGACGGTACACAAAGCAGATAATGCGAATACAGCAGACTTAGCCGAGAATTAAACCTAGTAGCGCGGAGGATTTAATTATGACATACTAGGACTTTCTACCGGTAAACTTTACTCATTGTCGAATAAATCTATCTAATTTCTACCTTATCTAGCTTTTACTCTGTATTTAACGTATTATGACCAAAGCAAATATGAAATTCACGACAATTCCATGGGACTTGTATATTCATTTAAAATAGCTCCGTTTTGAATCTAAAATCTAACGCTCCATTGCTATGGTAACATCGTGAATAATAGCCCTGCCGCTAATGGATAGATGACATGTAGAAGATGGCCATCGATGGCGCTCTCAACTTCTCGTGCCACGTCTGGCACCTACAAGAAGTAACCGACATATTACTGGCGCAATCCCGACCGAACGTATTTTAACTCTCCTACAGACTTTTCTACACTGATCCCAGAAAGCATTAAGTGCCGTCAAAATGCCTCAGTTGCTCATAGGTACATATCCATGACGTAACACTGTTCTCGTTGTGCATAAAACTGTTGTCAAAAGTAAGGCATATATACTGATAGGCCTAGACTAGGTATACGTTGCAGACTATGCATAGGCTAACTTCACAGACAGACATACATGCACGCAGACAACTTCAGATAATGTAAAATATCACTAACCGTAATCACGTTATGTTTACGATGTCTTGAAATGTCGTCCTTTTCTTCTCTGCAACCCCGGGCCGTCATTGTAGTCGTTCGAACAACTAAATTAAGGCGAGGAACGACGTCAAGATATATCCAACGTCTAGACCACACTGCTTGCAATGAAGAGAGAACTGCCCAGTACAGTACGTGTTGATATGGACGCCTACAAAATGACAACAAATATTTTCCATTGAAAATCCACTGTGTGTGACGGTATAGTAAACACTCGTATATAGATCAACGCACACGCGCGCACGGAGGTATTATGTACGTACAGCATGCAATGCAGACAAATATTTCGGAGCGCGCGCTTCTGATTTTGTGCTGAATATTCTTGTGAGCGCTCTTGTATAACTGTTTGCATGTGCGCACGGACAAGATAGACGTCAGATTATCACGCTGTAGCTACTAAACCTTTACTTGCATGTGTACAGCAGTAGACTACTGTGATGGTTGCATGCGGCAGTTTAATTGTGTGTGCACAATATGTCAGCATTGTACGGTGGCTTAATAAGGACATAGGAAAGAAAAACAGTGTCCCCAAATCTCACAATGTTGTCTTTTTATCTCAAAATATTGCCTCTTTTTTTTTCCCCTTTAAAATTTGGACTTTAAAAGATCCATCGGGAGCTTTCTATTTTATAGCTGTTGTAAGTGTCATATACCAGAAGTAATCGTTCCATTATCTTACACACTATAAGTCCGTCACGTTTTGGGTCCGCTAAAGTATAGCTAGAAGTTGTCAACTGACATATCAGACCCCCCCCCCCCCCATTCCCCCGTTGATATCTGAGGGCTTGGCCTGTCAGGGTGCATGCGCATTTCTATATCATGACGCAGTTTAGACTTTGGGCTAGAAGAGGAGCAAGTTAAGCACACTGAACCGTCTGCTCGCACGGAGAAACATATCCAGATTTAAACACAGAATTTATGAAATGCTCTGTGTCACCTCCAATCCTCCTTATTTGCACATCATCTCTACTTTGATTTATGTGCTTCCACATCAAGGCATTCAAAACGATCGTGGTGACTGGAAATATGCCAAAACAAGCACTGCGTTAAGTCATTTTACGTCTTGTGTGTGTATGTGTGTGTGCTTTTAATTTACTTGTCTTTTCGTGTGTTTTTTGGTTGTTTTTTTCGTGTTTTTGTTTTTTTGTTTTTCGTGTTTCTTCTTTCACGGTTAAACTTTTGTGCGAATGTACAATACTCCAATTGGGGCACGGTACGCATTCATATCACATTGTTTTGGAACAATCTGGAACTGGAAGTATTATTTCGACCCAAGAATCACCAGGCTGGCGTGGTGGCCTGAACGGTTGGAAGACAGCACTGCGCGTCGGTGTTTGTTGTCAGGCTGTGTGAATCGCGCCGATCGGATGACAGACACTGCTTTGTTTATAACGGCATCGCCAAGGTGGAATTTTTACACGGGCCTAGGATCCCAATTCCGTATCCTCCCTTAGTTCGCAAAAGCATCCGGGAGATTACGTTTAGAGTCCGGCCTTCGGGCCAGAAGTGGGCTAGCTGACTTGCAATGGAGGGCTCACGTCGATTCGGACTGGGTTGATGTTCAACGTTCAGTGAAACCATGGCCTCGATGAGGCGTAATCTCTTGTTAATTTTAGCTTTCTGTCTTCAATTTTATAATACAATAATTCAAATTAATTATTGACATTTTGCATTCATCTTTTTCTCGCTAAGTAATCACAATTTATTTAAGATTAAATTGATGCTCATGTCTGCCTAGGTTCGATTCCACGCCGAAGCACTATTTTATATAATTTTTTTTTTTTTTTTTGGGGGGGGGGGTTGTTGTTAATATCTGCATGTACATGCATGGTGTTTTAAATTTGTTTTGCTTTGTTTGTTTGTCTGTCTGTTTTTTTTTTAGGGGGGGGTGGGGGTTGTTTCTATTTGGTATATTGTTTCGCGTAAACGAAGTAGGTCATTGCAATATTTTGCACAACTTGTACTTAGAAACCAATCGGAACTTAAGACCTGAGTAGTAAATTTGATTTCTGTCTCGCTCGTCGCCTTTCACTGGAAATTTTAATGAAAGTATACATAAGGACGAAAATTGTACCTGCAAAAAGAAATGCTTCTTTTGTACAGTGTAAGGCCACCGCGACATCTTTTCTGACAATCTTGATAATATTTGTTCTTCGGGAATGTTGTGTCATTACTTAGCCTTTATATTATAAACCGTTAAGTGTGGAAACAGCTATGCTCCTGTTAGAACAACTTCACATTTCTTAAATGCTGATTTACTGAGGCAGGCGTTTGAAAGACAGTGTGATACAAACAGGTACGGTAACGTTATAAACAATGCCACGAGCTCTCCGTGCATTAACAACGATCGAAACGTGCGGTATTCATGACGGTACACAAAGCAGATAATGCGAATACAGCAGACTTAGCCGAGAATTAAACCTAGTAGCGCGGAGGATTTAATTATGACATACTAGGACTTTCTACCGGTAAACTTTACTCATTGTCGAATAAATCTATCTAATTTCTACCTTATCTAGCTTTTACTCTGTATTTAACGTATTATGACCAAAGCAAATATGAAATTCACGACAATTCCATGGGACTTGTATATTCATTTAAAATAGCTCCGTTTTGAATCTAAAATCTAACGCTCCATTGCTATGGTAACATCGTGAATAATAGCCCTGCCGCTAATGGATAGATGACATGTAGAAGATGGCCATCGATGGCGCTCTCAACTTCTCGTGCCACGTCTGGCACCTACAAGAAGTAACCGACATATTACTGGCGCAATCCCGACCGAACGTATTTTAACTCTCCTACAGACTTTTCTACACTGATCCCAGAAAGCATTAAGTGCCGTCAAAATGCCTCAGTTGCTCATAGGTACATATCCATGACGTAACACTGTTCTCGTTGTGCATAAAACTGTTGTCAAAAGTAAGGCATATATACTGATAGGCCTAGACTAGGTATACGTTGCAGACTATGCATAGGCTAACTTCACAGACAGACATACATGCACGCAGACAACTTCAGATAATGTAAAATATCACTAACCGTAATCACGTTATGTTTACGATGTCTTGAAATGTCGTCCTTTTCTTCTCTGCAACCCCGGGCCGTCATTGTAGTCGTTCGAACAACTAAATTAAGGCGAGGAACGACGTCAAGATATATCCAACGTCTAGACCACACTGCTTGCAATGAAGAGAGAACTGCCCAGTACAGTACGTGTTGATATGGACGCCTACAAAATGACAACAAATATTTTCCATTGAAAATCCACTGTGTGTGACGGTATAGTAAACACTCGTATATAGATCAACGCACACGCGCGCACGGAGGTATTATGTACGTACAGCATGCAATGCAGACAAATATTTCGGAGCGCGCGCTTCTGATTTTGTGCTGAATATTCTTGTGAGCGCTCTTGTATAACTGTTTGCATGTGCGCACGGACAAGATAGACGTCAGATTATCACGCTGTAGCTACTAAACCTTTACTTGCATGTGTACAGCAGTAGACTACTGTGATGGTTGCATGCGGCAGTTTAATTGTGTGTGCACAATATGTCAGCATTGTACGGTGGCTTAATAAGGACATAGGAAAGAAAAACAGTGTCCCCAAATCTCACAATGTTGTCTTTTTATCTCAAAATATTGCCTCTTTTTTTTTCCCCTTTAAAATTTGGACTTTAAAAGATCCATCGGGAGCTTTCTATTTTATAGCTGTTGTAAGTGTCATATACCAGAAGTAATCGTTCCATTATCTTACACACTATAAGTCCGTCACGTTTTGGGTCCGCTAAAGTATAGCTAGAAGTTGTCAACTGACATATCAGACCCCCCCCCCCCATTCCCCCGTTGATATCTGAGGGCTTGGCCTGTCAGGGTGCATGCGCATTTCTATATCATGACGCAGTTTAGACTTTGGGCTAGAAGAGGAGCAAGTTAAGCACACTGAACCGTCTGCTCGCACGGAGAAACATATCCAGATTTAAACACAGAATTTATGAAATGCTCTGTGTCACCTCCAATCCTCCTTATTTGCACATCATCTCTACTTTGATTTATGTGCTTCCACATCAAGGCATTCAAAACGATCGTGGTGACTGGAAATATGCCAAAACAAGCACTGCGTTAAGTCATTTTACGTCTTGTGTGTGTATGTGTGTGTGCTTTTAATTTACTTGTCTTTTCGTGTGTTTTTTGGTTGTTTTTTTCGTGTTTTTGTTTTTTTGTTTTTCGTGTTTCTTCTTTCACGGTTAAACTTTTGTGCGAATGTACAATACTCCAATTGGGGCACGGTACGCATTCATATCACATTGTTTTGGAACAATCTGGAACTGGAAGTATTATTTCGACCCAAGAATCACCAGGCTGGCGTGGTGGCCTGAACGGTTGGAAGACAGCACTGCGCGTCGGTGTTTGTTGTCAGGCTGTGTGAATCGCGCCGATCGGATGACAGACACTGCTTTGTTTATAACGGCATCGCCAAGGTGGAATTTTTACACGGGCCTAGGATCCCAATTCCGTATCCTCCCTTAGTTCGCAAAAGCATCCGGGAGATTACGTTTAGAGTCCGGCCTTCGGGCCAGAAGTGGGCTAGCTGACTTGCAATGGAGGGCTCACGTCGATTCGGACTGGGTTGATGTTCAACGTTCAGTGAAACCATGGCCTCGATGAGGCGTAATCTCTTGTTAATTTTAGCTTTCTGTCTTCAATTTTATAATACAATAATTCAAATTAATTATTGACATTTTGCATTCATCTTTTTCTCGCTAAGTAATCACAATTTATTTAAGATTAAATTGATGCTCATGTCTGCCTAGGTTCGATTCCACGCCGAAGCACTATTTTATATAATTTTTTTTTTTTTTTTTTGGGGGGGGGGGTTGTTGTTAATATCTGC
>NC_092574.1:2391687-2429240 GCF_037975245.1 Apostichopus japonicus | reverse complement strand
CAAACAGGTACGGTAACGTTATAAACAATGCCACGAGCTCTCCGTGCATTAACAACGATCGAAACGTGCGGTATTCATGACGGTACACAAAGCAGATAATGCGAATACAGCAGACTTAGCCGAGAATTAAACCTAGTAGCGCGGAGGATTTAATTATGACATACTAGGACTTTCTACCGGTAAACTTTACTCATTGTCGAATAAATCTATCTAATTTCTACCTTATCTAGCTTTTACTCTGTATTTAACGTATTATGGACCAAAGCAAATATGAAATTCACGACAATTCCATGGGACTTGTATATTCATTTAAAATAGCTCCGTTTTGAATCTAAAATCTAACGCTCCATTGCTATGGTAACATCGTGAATAATAGCCCTGCCGCTAATGGATAGATGACATGTAGAAGATGGCCATCGATGGCGCTCTCAACTTCTCGTGCCACGTCTGGCACCTACAAGAAGTAACCGACATATTACTGGCGCAATCCCGACCGAACGTATTTTAACTCTCCTACAGACTTTTCTACACTGATCCCAGAAAGCATTAAGTGCCGTCAAAATGCCTCAGTTGCTCATAGGTACATATCCATGACGTAACACTGTTCTCGTTGTGCATAAAACTGTTGTCAAAAGTAAGGCATATATACTGATAGGCCTAGACTAGGTATACGTTGCAGACTATGCATAGGCTAACTTCACAGACAGACATACATGCACGCAGACAACTTCAGATAATGTAAAATATCACTAACCGTAATCACGTTATGTTTACGATGTCTTGAAATGTCGTCCTTTTCTTCTCTGCAACCCCGGGCCGTCATTGTAGTCGTTCGAACAACTAAATTAAGGCGAGGAACGACGTCAAGATATATCCAACGTCTAGACCACACTGCTTGCAATGAAGAGAGAACTGCCCAGTACAGTACGTGTTGATATGGACGCCTACAAAATGACAACAAATATTTTCCATTGAAAATCCACTGTGTGTGACGGTATAGTAAACACTCGTATATAGATCAACGCACACGCGCGCACGGAGGTATTATGTACGTACAGCATGCAATGCAGACAAATATTTCGGAGCGCGCGCTTCTGATTTTGTGCTGAATATTCTTGTGAGCGCTCTTGTATAACTGTTTGCATGTGCGCACGGACAAGATAGACGTCAGATTATCACGCTGTAGCTACTAAACCTTTACTTGCATGTGTACAGCAGTAGACTACTGTGATGGTTGCATGCGGCAGTTTAATTGTGTGTGCACAATATGTCAGCATTGTACGGTGGCTTAATAAGGACATAGGAAAGAAAAACAGTGTCCCCAAATCTCACAATGTTGTCTTTTTATCTCAAAATATTGCCTCTTTTTTTTTCCCCCTTTAAAATTTGGACTTTAAAAGATCCATCGGGAGCTTTCTATTTTATAGCTGTTGTAAGTGTCATATACCAGAAGTAATCGTTCCATTATCTTACACACTATAAGTCCGTCACGTTTTGGGTCCGCTAAAGTATAGCTAGAAGTTGTCAACTGACATATCAGACCCCCCCCCCCCCATTCCCCCGTTGATATCTGAGGGCTTGGCCTGTCAGGGTGCATGCGCATTTCTATATCATGACGCAGTTTAGACTTTGGGCTAGAAGAGGAGCAAGTTAAGCACACTGAACCGTCTGCTCGCACGGAGAAACATATCCAGATTTAAACACAGAATTTATGAAATGCTCTGTGTCACCTCCAATCCTCCTTATTTGCACATCATCTCTACTTTGATTTATGTGCTTCCACATCAAGGCATTCAAAACGATCGTGGTGACTGGAAATATGCCAAAACAAGCACTGCGTTAAGTCATTTTACGTCTTGTGTGTGTATGTGTGTGTGCTTTTAATTTACTTGTCTTTTCGTGTGTTTTTTGGTTGTTTTTTTCGTGTTTTTGTTTTTTTGTTTTTCGTGTTTCTTCTTTCACGGTTAAACTTTTGTGCGAATGTACAATACTCCAATTGGGGCACGGTACGCATTCATATCACATTGTTTTGGAACAATCTGGAACTGGAAGTATTATTTCGACCCAAGAATCACCAGGCTGGCGTGGTGGCCTGAACGGTTGGAAGACAGCACTGCGCGTCGGTGTTTGTTGTCAGGCTGTGTGAATCGCGCCGATCGGATGACAGACACTGCTTTGTTTATAACGGCATCGCCAAGGTGGAATTTTTACACGGGCCTAGGATCCCAATTCCGTATCCTCCCTTAGTTCGCAAAAGCATCCGGGAGATTACGTTTAGAGTCCGGCCTTCGGGCCAGAAGTGGGCTAGCTGACTTGCAATGGAGGGCTCACGTCGATTCGGACTGGGTTGATGTTCAACGTTCAGTGAAACCATGGCCTCGATGAGGCGTAATCTCTTGTTAATTTTAGCTTTCTGTCTTCAATTTTATAATACAATAATTCAAATTAATTATTGACATTTTGCATTCATCTTTTTCTCGCTAAGTAATCACAATTTATTTAAGATTAAATTGATGCTCATGTCTGCCTAGGTTCGATTCCACGCCGAAGCACTATTTTATATAATTTTTTTTTTTTTTTTTTTTGGGGGGGGGGTTGTTGTTAATATCTGCATGTACATGCATGGTGTTTTAAATTTGTTTTGCTTTGTTTGTTTGTCTGTCTGTTTTTTTTTAGGGGGGGTGGGGGTTGTTTCTATTTGGTATATTGTTTCGCGTAAACGAAGTAGGTCATTGCAATATTTTGCACAACTTGTACTTAGAAACCAATCGGAACTTAAGACCTGAGTAGTAAATTTGATTTCTGTCTCGCTCGTCGCCTTTCACTGGAAATTTTAATGAAAGTATACATAAGGACGAAAATTGTACCTGCAAAAAGAAATGCTTCTTTTGTACAGTGTAAGGCCACCGCGACATCTTTTCTGACAATCTTGATAATATTTGTTCTTCGGGAATGTTGTGTCATTACTTAGCCTTTATATTATAAACCGTTAAGTGTGGAAACAGCTATGCTCCTGTTAGAACAACTTCACATTTCTTAAATGCTGATTTACTGAGGCAGGCGTTTGAAAGACAGTGTGATACAAACAGGTACGGTAACGTTATAAACAATGCCACGAGCTCTCCGTGCATTAACAACGATCGAAACGTGCGGTATTCATGACGGTACACAAAGCAGATAATGCGAATACAGCAGACTTAGCCGAGAATTAAACCTAGTAGCGCGGAGGATTTAATTATGACATACTAGGACTTTCTACCGGTAAACTTTACTCATTGTCGAATAAATCTATCTAATTTCTACCTTATCTAGCTTTTACTCTGTATTTAACGTATTATGACCAAAGCAAATATGAAATTCACGACAATTCCATGGGACTTGTATATTCATTTAAAATAGCTCCGTTTTGAATCTAAAATCTAACGCTCCATTGCTATGGTAACATCGTGAATAATAGCCCTGCCGCTAATGGATAGATGACATGTAGAAGATGGCCATCGATGGCGCTCTCAACTTCTCGTGCCACGTCTGGCACCTACAAGAAGTAACCGACATATTACTGGCGCAATCCCGACCGAACGTATTTTAACTCTCCTACAGACTTTTCTACACTGATCCCAGAAAGCATTAAGTGCCGTCAAAATGCCTCAGTTGCTCATAGGTACATATCCATGACGTAACACTGTTCTCGTTGTGCATAAAACTGTTGTCAAAAGTAAGGCATATATACTGATAGGCCTAGACTAGGTATACGTTGCAGACTATGCATAGGCTAACTTCACAGACAGACATACATGCACGCAGACAACTTCAGATAATGTAAAATATCACTAACCGTAATCACGTTATGTTTACGATGTCTTGAAATGTCGTCCTTTTCTTCTCTGCAACCCCGGGCCGTCATTGTAGTCGTTCGAACAACTAAATTAAGGCGAGGAACGACGTCAAGATATATCCAACGTCTAGACCACACTGCTTGCAATGAAGAGAGAACTGCCCAGTACAGTACGTGTTGATATGGACGCCTACAAAATGACAACAAATATTTTCCATTGAAAATCCACTGTGTGTGACGGTATAGTAAACACTCGTATATAGATCAACGCACACGCGCGCACGGAGGTATTATGTACGTACAGCATGCAATGCAGACAAATATTTCGGAGCGCGCGCTTCTGATTTTGTGCTGAATATTCTTGTGAGCGCTCTTGTATAACTGTTTGCATGTGCGCACGGACAAGATAGACGTCAGATTATCACGCTGTAGCTACTAAACCTTTACTTGCATGTGTACAGCAGTAGACTACTGTGATGGTTGCATGCGGCAGTTTAATTGTGTGTGCACAATATGTCAGCATTGTACGGTGGCTTAATAAGGACATAGGAAAGAAAAACAGTGTCCCCAAATCTCACAATGTTGTCTTTTTATCTCAAAATATTGCCTCTTTTTTTTTCCCCTTTAAAATTTGGACTTTAAAAGATCCATCGGGAGCTTTCTATTTTATAGCTGTTGTAAGTGTCATATACCAGAAGTAATCGTTCCATTATCTTACACACTATAAGTCCGTCACGTTTTGGGTCCGCTAAAGTATAGCTAGAAGTTGTCAACTGACATATCAGACCCCCCCCCCCCCCATTCCCCCGTTGATATCTGAGGGCTTGGCCTGTCAGGGTGCATGCGCATTTCTATATCATGACGCAGTTTAGACTTTGGGCTAGAAGAGGAGCAAGTTAAGCACACTGAACCGTCTGCTCGCACGGAGAAACATATCCAGATTTAAACACAGAATTTATGAAATGCTCTGTGTCACCTCCAATCCTCCTTATTTGCACATCATCTCTACTTTGATTTATGTGCTTCCACATCAAGGCATTCAAAACGATCGTGGTGACTGGAAATATGCCAAAACAAGCACTGCGTTAAGTCATTTTACGTCTTGTGTGTGTATGTGTGTGTGCTTTTAATTTACTTGTCTTTTCGTGTGTTTTTTGGTTGTTTTTTTCGTGTTTTTGTTTTTTTGTTTTTCGTGTTTCTTCTTTCACGGTTAAACTTTTGTGCGAATGTACAATACTCCAATTGGGGCACGGTACGCATTCATATCACATTGTTTTGGAACAATCTGGAACTGGAAGTATTATTTCGACCCAAGAATCACCAGGCTGGCGTGGTGGCCTGAACGGTTGGAAGACAGCACTGCGCGTCGGTGTTTGTTGTCAGGCTGTGTGAATCGCGCCGATCGGATGACAGACACTGCTTTGTTTATAACGGCATCGCCAAGGTGGAATTTTTACACGGGCCTAGGATCCCAATTCCGTATCCTCCCTTAGTTCGCAAAAGCATCCGGGAGATTACGTTTAGAGTCCGGCCTTCGGGCCAGAAGTGGGCTAGCTGACTTGCAATGGAGGGCTCACGTCGATTCGGACTGGGTTGATGTTCAACGTTCAGTGAAACCATGGCCTCGATGAGGCGTAATCTCTTGTTAATTTTAGCTTTCTGTCTTCAATTTTATAATACAATAATTCAAATTAATTATTGACATTTTGCATTCATCTTTTTCTCGCTAAGTAATCACAATTTATTTAAGATTAAATTGATGCTCATGTCTGCCTAGGTTCGATTCCACGCCGAAGCACTATTTTATATAATTTTTTTTTTTTTTTTTTTGGGGGGGGGGTTGTTGTTAATATCTGCATGTACATGCATGGTGTTTTAAATTTGTTTTGCTTTGTTTGTTTGTCTGTCTGTTTTTTTTTAGGGGGGGGTGGGGGTTGTTTCTATTTGGTATATTGTTTCGCGTAAACGAAGTAGGTCATTGCAATATTTTGCACAACTTGTACTTAGAAACCAATCGGAACTTAAGACCTGAGTAGTAAATTTGATTTCTGTCTCGCTCGTCGCCTTTCACTGGAAATTTTAATGAAAGTATACATAAGGACGAAAATTGTACCTGCAAAAAGAAATGCTTCTTTTGTACAGTGTAAGGCCACCGCGACATCTTTTCTGACAATCTTGATAATATTTGTTCTTCGGGAATGTTGTGTCATTACTTAGCCTTTATATTATAAACCGTTAAGTGTGGAAACAGCTATGCTCCTGTTAGAACAACTTCACATTTCTTAAATGCTGATTTACTGAGGCAGGCGTTTGAAAGACAGTGTGATACAAACAGGTACGGTAACGTTATAAACAATGCCACGAGCTCTCCGTGCATTAACAACGATCGAAACGTGCGGTATTCATGACGGTACACAAAGCAGATAATGCGAATACAGCAGACTTAGCCGAGAATTAAACCTAGTAGCGCGGAGGATTTAATTATGACATACTAGGACTTTCTACCGGTAAACTTTACTCATTGTCGAATAAATCTATCTAATTTCTACCTTATCTAGCTTTTACTCTGTATTTAACGTATTATGACCAAAGCAAATATGAAATTCACGACAATTCCATGGGACTTGTATATTCATTTAAAATAGCTCCGTTTTGAATCTAAAATCTAACGCTCCATTGCTATGGTAACATCGTGAATAATAGCCCTGCCGCTAATGGATAGATGACATGTAGAAGATGGCCATCGATGGCGCTCTCAACTTCTCGTGCCACGTCTGGCACCTACAAGAAGTAACCGACATATTACTGGCGCAATCCCGACCGAACGTATTTTAACTCTCCTACAGACTTTTCTACACTGATCCCAGAAAGCATTAAGTGCCGTCAAAATGCCTCAGTTGCTCATAGGTACATATCCATGACGTAACACTGTTCTCGTTGTGCATAAAACTGTTGTCAAAAGTAAGGCATATATACTGATAGGCCTAGACTAGGTATACGTTGCAGACTATGCATAGGCTAACTTCACAGACAGACATACATGCACGCAGACAACTTCAGATAATGTAAAATATCACTAACCGTAATCACGTTATGTTTACGATGTCTTGAAATGTCGTCCTTTTCTTCTCTGCAACCCCGGGCCGTCATTGTAGTCGTTCGAACAACTAAATTAAGGCGAGGAACGACGTCAAGATATATCCAACGTCTAGACCACACTGCTTGCAATGAAGAGAGAACTGCCCAGTACAGTACGTGTTGATATGGACGCCTACAAAATGACAACAAATATTTTCCATTGAAAATCCACTGTGTGTGACGGTATAGTAAACACTCGTATATAGATCAACGCACACGCGCGCACGGAGGTATTATGTACGTACAGCATGCAATGCAGACAAATATTTCGGAGCGCGCGCTTCTGATTTTGTGCTGAATATTCTTGTGAGCGCTCTTGTATAACTGTTTGCATGTGCGCACGGACAAGATAGACGTCAGATTATCACGCTGTAGCTACTAAACCTTTACTTGCATGTGTACAGCAGTAGACTACTGTGATGGTTGCATGCGGCAGTTTAATTGTGTGTGCACAATATGTCAGCATTGTACGGTGGCTTAATAAGGACATAGGAAAGAAAAACAGTGTCCCCAAATCTCACAATGTTGTCTTTTTATCTCAAAATATTGCCTCTTTTTTTTTCCCCTTTAAAATTTGGACTTTAAAAGATCCATCGGGAGCTTTCTATTTTATAGCTGTTGTAAGTGTCATATACCAGAAGTAATCGTTCCATTATCTTACACACTATAAGTCCGTCACGTTTTGGGTCCGCTAAAGTATAGCTAGAAGTTGTCAACTGACATATCAGACCCCCCCCCCCATTCCCCCGTTGATATCTGAGGGCTTGGCCTGTCAGGGTGCATGCGCATTTCTATATCATGACGCAGTTTAGACTTTGGGCTAGAAGAGGAGCAAGTTAAGCACACTGAACCGTCTGCTCGCACGGAGAAACATATCCAGATTTAAACACAGAATTTATGAAATGCTCTGTGTCACCTCCAATCCTCCTTATTTGCACATCATCTCTACTTTGATTTATGTGCTTCCACATCAAGGCATTCAAAACGATCGTGGTGACTGGAAATATGCCAAAACAAGCACTGCGTTAAGTCATTTTACGTCTTGTGTGTGTATGTGTGTGTGCTTTTAATTTACTTGTCTTTTCGTGTGTTTTTTGGTTGTTTTTTTCGTGTTTTTGTTTTTTTGTTTTTCGTGTTTCTTCTTTCACGGTTAAACTTTTGTGCGAATGTACAATACTCCAATTGGGGCACGGTACGCATTCATATCACATTGTTTTGGAACAATCTGGAACTGGAAGTATTATTTCGACCCAAGAATCACCAGGCTGGCGTGGTGGCCTGAACGGTTGGAAGACAGCACTGCGCGTCGGTGTTTGTTGTCAGGCTGTGTGAATCGCGCCGATCGGATGACAGACACTGCTTTGTTTATAACGGCATCGCCAAGGTGGAATTTTTACACGGGCCTAGGATCCCAATTCCGTATCCTCCCTTAGTTCGCAAAAGCATCCGGGAGATTACGTTTAGAGTCCGGCCTTCGGGCCAGAAGTGGGCTAGCTGACTTGCAATGGAGGGCTCACGTCGATTCGGACTGGGTTGATGTTCAACGTTCAGTGAAACCATGGCCTCGATGAGGCGTAATCTCTTGTTAATTTTAGCTTTCTGTCTTCAATTTTATAATACAATAATTCAAATTAATTATTGACATTTTGCATTCATCTTTTTCTCGTCAAGTAATCACAATTTATTTAAGATTAAATTGATGCTCATGTCTGCCTAGGTTCGATTCCACGCCGAAGCACTATTTTATATAATTTTTTTTTTTTTTTTTTGGGGGGGGGGTTGTTGTTAATATCTGCATGTACATGCATGGTGTTTTAAATTTGTTTTGCTTTGTTTGTTTGTCTGTCTGTTTTTTTTTAGGGGGGGGGTGGGGGTTGTTTCTATTTGGTATATTGTTTCGCGTAAACGAAGTAGGTCATTGCAATATTTTGCACAACTTGTACTTAGAAACCAATCGGAACTTAAGACCTGAGTAGTAAATTTGATTTCTGTCTCGCTCGTCGCCTTTCACTGGAAATTTTAATGAAAGTATACATAAGGACGAAAATTGTACCTGCAAAAAGAAATGCTTCTTTTGTACAGTGTAAGGCCACCGCGACATCTTTTCTGACAATCTTGATAATATTTGTTCTTCGGGAATGTTGTGTCATTACTTAGCCTTTATATTATAAACCGTTAAGTGTGGAAACAGCTATGCTCCTGTTAGAACAACTTCACATTTCTTAAATGCTGATTTACTGAGGCAGGCGTTTGAAAGACAGTGTGATACAAACAGGTACGGTAACGTTATAAACAATGCCACGAGCTCTCCGTGCATTAACAACGATCGAAACGTGCGGTATTCATGACGGTACACAAAGCAGATAATGCGAATACAGCAGACTTAGCCGAGAATTAAACCTAGTAGCGCGGAGGATTTAATTATGACATACTAGGACTTTCTACCGGTAAACTTTACTCATTGTCGAATAAATCTATCTAATTTCTACCTTATCTAGCTTTTACTCTGTATTTAACGTATTATGACCAAAGCAAATATGAAATTCACGACAATTCCATGGGACTTGTATATTCATTTAAAATAGCTCCGTTTTGAATCTAAAATCTAACGCTCCATTGCTATGGTAACATCGTGAATAATAGCCCTGCCGCTAATGGATAGATGACATGTAGAAGATGGCCATCGATGGCGCTCTCAACTTCTCGTGCCACGTCTGGCACCTACAAGAAGTAACCGACATATTACTGGCGCAATCCCGACCGAACGTATTTTAACTCTCCTACAGACTTTTCTACACTGATCCCAGAAAGCATTAAGTGCCGTCAAAATGCCTCAGTTGCTCATAGGTACATATCCATGACGTAACACTGTTCTCGTTGTGCATAAAACTGTTGTCAAAAGTAAGGCATATATACTGATAGGCCTAGACTAGGTATACGTTGCAGACTATGCATAGGCTAACTTCACAGACAGACATACATGCACGCAGACAACTTCAGATAATGTAAAATATCACTAACCGTAATCACGTTATGTTTACGATGTCTTGAAATGTCGTCCTTTTCTTCTCTGCAACCCCGGGCCGTCATTGTAGTCGTTCGAACAACTAAATTAAGGCGAGGAACGACGTCAAGATATATCCAACGTCTAGACCACACTGCTTGCAATGAAGAGAGAACTGCCCAGTACAGTACGTGTTGATATGGACGCCTACAAAATGACAACAAATATTTTCCATTGAAAATCCACTGTGTGTGACGGTATAGTAAACACTCGTATATAGATCAACGCACACGCGCGCACGGAGGTATTATGTACGTACAGCATGCAATGCAGACAAATATTTCGGAGCGCGCGCTTCTGATTTTGTGCTGAATATTCTTGTGAGCGCTCTTGTATAACTGTTTGCATGTGCGCACGGACAAGATAGACGTCAGATTATCACGCTGTAGCTACTAAACCTTTACTTGCATGTGTACAGCAGTAGACTACTGTGATGGTTGCATGCGGCAGTTTAATTGTGTGTGCACAATATGTCAGCATTGTACGGTGGCTTAATAAGGACATAGGAAAGAAAAACAGTGTCCCCAAATCTCACAATGTTGTCTTTTTATCTCAAAATATTGCCTCTTTTTTTTTCCCCTTTAAAATTTGGACTTTAAAAGATCCATCGGGAGCTTTCTATTTTATAGCTGTTGTAAGTGTCATATACCAGAAGTAATCGTTCCATTATCTTACACACTATAAGTCCGTCACGTTTTGGGTCCGCTAAAGTATAGCTAGAAGTTGTCAACTGACATATCAGACCCCCCCCCCCCATTCCCCCGTTGATATCTGAGGGCTTGGCCTGTCAGGGTGCATGCGCATTTCTATATCATGACGCAGTTTAGACTTTGGGCTAGAAGAGGAGCAAGTTAAGCACACTGAACCGTCTGCTCGCACGGAGAAACATATCCAGATTTAAACACAGAATTTATGAAATGCTCTGTGTCACCTCCAATCCTCCTTATTTGCACATCATCTCTACTTTGATTTATGTGCTTCCACATCAAGGCATTCAAAACGATCGTGGTGACTGGAAATATGCCAAAACAAGCACTGCGTTAAGTCATTTTACGTCTTGTGTGTGTATGTGTGTGTGCTTTTAATTTACTTGTCTTTTCGTGTGTTTTTTGGTTGTTTTTTTCGTGTTTTTGTTTTTTTGTTTTTCGTGTTTCTTCTTTCACGGTTAAACTTTTGTGCGAATGTACAATACTCCAATTGGGGCACGGTACGCATTCATATCACATTGTTTTGGAACAATCTGGAACTGGAAGTATTATTTCGACCCAAGAATCACCAGGCTGGCGTGGTGGCCTGAACGGTTGGAAGACAGCACTGCGCGTCGGTGTTTGTTGTCAGGCTGTGTGAATCGCGCCGATCGGATGACAGACACTGCTTTGTTTATAACGGCATCGCCAAGGTGGAATTTTTACACGGGCCTAGGATCCCAATTCCGTATCCTCCCTTAGTTCGCAAAAGCATCCGGGAGATTACGTTTAGAGTCCGGCCTTCGGGCCAGAAGTGGGCTAGCTGACTTGCAATGGAGGGCTCACGTCGATTCGGACTGGGTTGATGTTCAACGTTCAGTGAAACCATGGCCTCGATGAGGCGTAATCTCTTGTTAATTTTAGCTTTCTGTCTTCAATTTTATAATACAATAATTCAAATTAATTATTGACATTTTGCATTCATCTTTTTCTCGTCAAGTAATCACAATTTATTTAAGATTAAATTGATGCTCATGTCTGCCTAGGTTCGATTCCACGCCGAAGCACTATTTTATATAATTTTTTTTTTTTTTTTTTGGGGGGGGGGTTGTTGTTAATATCTGCATGTACATGCATGGTGTTTTAAATTTGTTTTGCTTTGTTTGTTTGTCTGTCTGTTTTTTTTTTAGGGGGGGTGGGGGTTGTTTCTATTTGGTATATTGTTTCGCGTAAACGAAGTAGGTCATTGCAATATTTTGCACAACTTGTACTTAGAAACCAATCGGAACTTAAGACCTGAGTAGTAAATTTGATTTCTGTCTCGCTCGTCGCCTTTCACTGGAAATTTTAATGAAAGTATACATAAGGACGAAAATTGTACCTGCAAAAAGAAATGCTTCTTTTGTACAGTGTAAGGCCACCGCGACATCTTTTCTGACAATCTTGATAATATTTGTTCTTCGGGAATGTTGTGTCATTACTTAGCCTTTATATTATAAACCGTTAAGTGTGGAAACAGCTATGCTCCTGTTAGAACAACTTCACATTTCTTAAATGCTGATTTACTGAGGCAGGCGTTTGAAAGACAGTGTGATACAAACAGGTACGGTAACGTTATAAACAATGCCACGAGCTCTCCGTGCATTAACAACGATCGAAACGTGCGGTATTCATGACGGTACACAAAGCAGATAATGCGAATACAGCAGACTTAGCCGAGAATTAAACCTAGTAGCGCGGAGGATTTAATTATGACATACTAGGACTTTCTACCGGTAAACTTTACTCATTGTCGAATAAATCTATCTAATTTCTACCTTATCTAGCTTTTACTCTGTATTTAACGTATTATGACCAAAGCAAATATGAAATTCACGACAATTCCATGGGACTTGTATATTCATTTAAAATAGCTCCGTTTTGAATCTAAAATCTAACGCTCCATTGCTATGGTAACATCGTGAATAATAGCCCTGCCGCTAATGGATAGATGACATGTAGAAGATGGCCATCGATGGCGCTCTCAACTTCTCGTGCCACGTCTGGCACCTACAAGAAGTAACCGACATATTACTGGCGCAATCCCGACCGAACGTATTTTAACTCTCCTACAGACTTTTCTACACTGATCCCAGAAAGCATTAAGTGCCGTCAAAATGCCTCAGTTGCTCATAGGTACATATCCATGACGTAACACTGTTCTCGTTGTGCATAAAACTGTTGTCAAAAGTAAGGCATATATACTGATAGGCCTAGACTAGGTATACGTTGCAGACTATGCATAGGCTAACTTCACAGACAGACATACATGCACGCAGACAACTTCAGATAATGTAAAATATCACTAACCGTAATCACGTTATGTTTACGATGTCTTGAAATGTCGTCCTTTTCTTCTCTGCAACCCCGGGCCGTCATTGTAGTCGTTCGAACAACTAAATTAAGGCGAGGAACGACGTCAAGATATATCCAACGTCTAGACCACACTGCTTGCAATGAAGAGAGAACTGCCCAGTACAGTACGTGTTGATATGGACGCCTACAAAATGACAACAAATATTTTCCATTGAAAATCCACTGTGTGTGACGGTATAGTAAACACTCGTATATAGATCAACGCACACGCGCGCACGGAGGTATTATGTACGTACAGCATGCAATGCAGACAAATATTTCGGAGCGCGCGCTTCTGATTTTGTGCTGAATATTCTTGTGAGCGCTCTTGTATAACTGTTTGCATGTGCGCACGGACAAGATAGACGTCAGATTATCACGCTGTAGCTACTAAACCTTTACTTGCATGTGTACAGCAGTAGACTACTGTGATGGTTGCATGCGGCAGTTTAATTGTGTGTGCACAATATGTCAGCATTGTACGGTGGCTTAATAAGGACATAGGAAAGAAAAACAGTGTCCCCAAATCTCACAATGTTGTCTTTTTATCTCAAAATATTGCCTCTTTTTTTTTCCCCTTTAAAATTTGGACTTTAAAAGATCCATCGGGAGCTTTCTATTTTATAGCTGTTGTAAGTGTCATATACCAGAAGTAATCGTTCCATTATCTTACACACTATAAGTCCGTCACGTTTTGGGTCCGCTAAAGTATAGCTAGAAGTTGTCAACTGACATATCAGACCCCCCCCCCCATTCCCCCGTTGATATCTGAGGGCTTGGCCTGTCAGGGTGCATGCGCATTTCTATATCATGACGCAGTTTAGACTTTGGGCTAGAAGAGGAGCAAGTTAAGCACACTGAACCGTCTGCTCGCACGGAGAAACATATCCAGATTTAAACACAGAATTTATGAAATGCTCTGTGTCACCTCCAATCCTCCTTATTTGCACATCATCTCTACTTTGATTTATGTGCTTCCACATCAAGGCATTCAAAACGATCGTGGTGACTGGAAATATGCCAAAACAAGCACTGCGTTAAGTCATTTTACGTCTTGTGTGTGTATGTGTGTGTGCTTTTAATTTACTTGTCTTTTCGTGTGTTTTTTGGTTGTTTTTTTCGTGTTTTTGTTTTTTTGTTTTTCGTGTTTCTTCTTTCACGGTTAAACTTTTGTGCGAATGTACAATACTCCAATTGGGGCACGGTACGCATTCATATCACATTGTTTTGGAACAATCTGGAACTGGAAGTATTATTTCGACCCAAGAATCACCAGGCTGGCGTGGTGGCCTGAACGGTTGGAAGACAGCACTGCGCGTCGGTGTTTGTTGTCAGGCTGTGTGAATCGCGCCGATCGGATGACAGACACTGCTTTGTTTATAACGGCATCGCCAAGGTGGAATTTTTACACGGGCCTAGGATCCCAATTCCGTATCCTCCCTTAGTTCGCAAAAGCATCCGGGAGATTACGTTTAGAGTCCGGCCTTCGGGCCAGAAGTGGGCTAGCTGACTTGCAATGGAGGGCTCACGTCGATTCGGACTGGGTTGATGTTCAACGTTCAGTGAAACCATGGCCTCGATGAGGCGTAATCTCTTGTTAATTTTAGCTTTCTGTCTTCAATTTTATAATACAATAATTCAAATTAATTATTGACATTTTGCATTCATCTTTTTCTCGCTAAGTAATCACAATTTATTTAAGATTAAATTGATGCTCATGTCTGCCTAGGTTCGATTCCACGCCGAAGCACTATTTTATATAATTTTTTTTTTTTTTTTTGGGGGGGGGGGTTGTTGTTAATATCTGCATGTACATGCATGGTGTTTTAAATTTGTTTTGCTTTGTTTGTTTGTCTGTCTGTTTTTTTTTTAGGGGGGGGTGGGGGTTGTTTCTATTTGGTATATTGTTTCGCGTAAACGAAGTAGGTCATTGCAATATTTTGCACAACTTGTACTTAGAAACCAATCGGAACTTAAGACCTGAGTAGTAAATTTGATTTCTGTCTCGCTCGTCGCCTTTCACTGGAAATTTTAATGAAAGTATACATAAGGACGAAAATTGTACCTGCAAAAAGAAATGCTTCTTTTGTACAGTGTAAGGCCACCGCGACATCTTTTCTGACAATCTTGATAATATTTGTTCTTCGGGAATGTTGTGTCATTACTTAGCCTTTATATTATAAACCGTTAAGTGTGGAAACAGCTATGCTCCTGTTAGAACAACTTCACATTTCTTAAATGCTGATTTACTGAGGCAGGCGTTTGAAAGACAGTGTGATACAAACAGGTACGGTAACGTTATAAACAATGCCACGAGCTCTCCGTGCATTAACAACGATCGAAACGTGCGGTATTCATGACGGTACACAAAGCAGATAATGCGAATACAGCAGACTTAGCCGAGAATTAAACCTAGTAGCGCGGAGGATTTAATTATGACATACTAGGACTTTCTACCGGTAAACTTTACTCATTGTCGAATAAATCTATCTAATTTCTACCTTATCTAGCTTTTACTCTGTATTTAACGTATTATGACCAAAGCAAATATGAAATTCACGACAATTCCATGGGACTTGTATATTCATTTAAAATAGCTCCGTTTTGAATCTAAAATCTAACGCTCCATTGCTATGGTAACATCGTGAATAATAGCCCTGCCGCTAATGGATAGATGACATGTAGAAGATGGCCATCGATGGCGCTCTCAACTTCTCGTGCCACGTCTGGCACCTACAAGAAGTAACCGACATATTACTGGCGCAATCCCGACCGAACGTATTTTAACTCTCCTACAGACTTTTCTACACTGATCCCAGAAAGCATTAAGTGCCGTCAAAATGCCTCAGTTGCTCATAGGTACATATCCATGACGTAACACTGTTCTCGTTGTGCATAAAACTGTTGTCAAAAGTAAGGCATATATACTGATAGGCCTAGACTAGGTATACGTTGCAGACTATGCATAGGCTAACTTCACAGACAGACATACATGCACGCAGACAACTTCAGATAATGTAAAATATCACTAACCGTAATCACGTTATGTTTACGATGTCTTGAAATGTCGTCCTTTTCTTCTCTGCAACCCCGGGCCGTCATTGTAGTCGTTCGAACAACTAAATTAAGGCGAGGAACGACGTCAAGATATATCCAACGTCTAGACCACACTGCTTGCAATGAAGAGAGAACTGCCCAGTACAGTACGTGTTGATATGGACGCCTACAAAATGACAACAAATATTTTCCATTGAAAATCCACTGTGTGTGACGGTATAGTAAACACTCGTATATAGATCAACGCACACGCGCGCACGGAGGTATTATGTACGTACAGCATGCAATGCAGACAAATATTTCGGAGCGCGCGCTTCTGATTTTGTGCTGAATATTCTTGTGAGCGCTCTTGTATAACTGTTTGCATGTGCGCACGGACAAGATAGACGTCAGATTATCACGCTGTAGCTACTAAACCTTTACTTGCATGTGTACAGCAGTAGACTACTGTGATGGTTGCATGCGGCAGTTTAATTGTGTGTGCACAATATGTCAGCATTGTACGGTGGCTTAATAAGGACATAGGAAAGAAAAACAGTGTCCCCAAATCTCACAATGTTGTCTTTTTATCTCAAAATATTGCCTCTTTTTTTTTCCCCTTTAAAATTTGGACTTTAAAAGATCCATCGGGAGCTTTCTATTTTATAGCTGTTGTAAGTGTCATATACCAGAAGTAATCGTTCCATTATCTTACACACTATAAGTCCGTCACGTTTTGGGTCCGCTAAAGTATAGCTAGAAGTTGTCAACTGACATATCAGACCCCCCCCCCCCATTCCCCCGTTGATATCTGAGGGCTTGGCCTGTCAGGGTGCATGCGCATTTCTATATCATGACGCAGTTTAGACTTTGGGCTAGAAGAGGAGCAAGTTAAGCACACTGAACCGTCTGCTCACACGGAGAAACATATCCAGATTTAAACACAGAATTTATGAAATGCTCTGTGTCACCTCCAATCCTCCTTATTTGCACATCATCTCTACTTTGATTTATGTGCTTCCACATCAAGGCATTCAAAACGATCGTGGTGACTGGAAATATGCCAAAACAAGCACTGCGTTAAGTCATTTTACGTCTTGTGTGTGTATGTGTGTGTGCTTTTAATTTACTTGTCTTTTCGTGTGTTTTTTGGTTGTTTTTTTCGTGTTTTTGTTTTTTTGTTTTTCGTGTTTCTTCTTTCACGGTTAAACTTTTGTGCGAATGTACAATACTCCAATTGGGGCACGGTACGCATTCATATCACATTGTTTTGGAACAATCTGGAACTGGAAGTATTATTTCGACCCAAGAATCACCAGGCTGGCGTGGTGGCCTGAACGGTTGGAAGACAGCACTGCGCGTCGGTGTTTGTTGTCAGGCTGTGTGAATCGCGCCGATCGGATGACAGACACTGCTTTGTTTATAACGGCATCGCCAAGGTGGAATTTTTACACGGGCCTAGGATCCCAATTCCGTATCCTCCCTTAGTTCGCAAAAGCATCCGGGAGATTACGTTTAGAGTCCGGCCTTCGGGCCAGAAGTGGGCTAGCTGACTTGCAATGGAGGGCTCACGTCGATTCGGACTGGGTTGATGTTCAACGTTCAGTGAAACCATGGCCTCGATGAGGCGTAATCTCTTGTTAATTTTAGCTTTCTGTCTTCAATTTTATAATACAATAATTCAAATTAATTATTGACATTTTGCATTCATCTTTTTCTCGCTAAGTAATCACAATTTATTTAAGATTAAATTGATGCTCATGTCTGCCTAGGTTCGATTCCACGCCGAAGCACTATTTTATATAATTTTTTTTTTTTTTTTTGGGGGGGGGGGTTGTTGTTAATATCTGCATGTACATGCATGGTGTTTTAAATTTGTTTTGCTTTGTTTGTTTGTCTGTCTGTTTTTTTTTTAGGGGGGGGTGGGGGTTGTTTCTATTTGGTATATTGTTTCGCGTAAACGAAGTAGGTCATTGCAATATTTTGCACAACTTGTACTTAGAAACCAATCGGAACTTAAGACCTGAGTAGTAAATTTGATTTCTGTCTCGCTCGTCGCCTTTCACTGGAAATTTTAATGAAAGTATACATAAGGACGAAAATTGTACCTGCAAAAAGAAATGCTTCTTTTGTACAGTGTAAGGCCACCGCGACATCTTTTCTGACAATCTTGATAATATTTGTTCTTCGGGAATGTTGTGTCATTACTTAGCCTTTATATTATAAACCGTTAAGTGTGGAAACAGCTATGCTCCTGTTAGAACAACTTCACATTTCTTAAATGCTGATTTACTGAGGCAGGCGTTTGAAAGACAGTGTGATACAAACAGGTACGGTAACGTTATAAACAATGCCACGAGCTCTCCGTGCATTAACAACGATCGAAACGTGCGGTATTCATGACGGTACACAAAGCAGATAATGCGAATACAGCAGACTTAGCCGAGAATTAAACCTAGTAGCGCGGAGGATTTAATTATGACATACTAGGACTTTCTACCGGTAAACTTTACTCATTGTCGAATAAATCTATCTAATTTCTACCTTATCTAGCTTTTACTCTGTATTTAACGTATTATGACCAAAGCAAATATGAAATTCACGACAATTCCATGGGACTTGTATATTCATTTAAAATAGCTCCGTTTTGAATCTAAAATCTAACGCTCCATTGCTATGGTAACATCGTGAATAATAGCCCTGCCGCTAATGGATAGATGACATGTAGAAGATGGCCATCGATGGCGCTCTCAACTTCTCGTGCCACGTCTGGCACCTACAAGAAGTAACCGACATATTACTGGCGCAATCCCGACCGAACGTATTTTAACTCTCCTACAGACTTTTCTACACTGATCCCAGAAAGCATTAAGTGCCGTCAAAATGCCTCAGTTGCTCATAGGTACATATCCATGACGTAACACTGTTCTCGTTGTGCATAAAACTGTTGTCAAAAGTAAGGCATATATACTGATAGGCCTAGACTAGGTATACGTTGCAGACTATGCATAGGCTAACTTCACAGACAGACATACATGCACGCAGACAACTTCAGATAATGTAAAATATCACTAACCGTAATCACGTTATGTTTACGATGTCTTGAAATGTCGTCCTTTTCTTCTCTGCAACCCCGGGCCGTCATTGTAGTCGTTCGAACAACTAAATTAAGGCGAGGAACGACGTCAAGATATATCCAACGTCTAGACCACACTGCTTGCAATGAAGAGAGAACTGCCCAGTACAGTACGTGTTGATATGGACGCCTACAAAATGACAACAAATATTTTCCATTGAAAATCCACTGTGTGTGACGGTATAGTAAACACTCGTATATAGATCAACGCACACGCGCGCACGGAGGTATTATGTACGTACAGCATGCAATGCAGACAAATATTTCGGAGCGCGCGCTTCTGATTTTGTGCTGAATATTCTTGTGAGCGCTCTTGTATAACTGTTTGCATGTGCGCACGGACAAGATAGACGTCAGATTATCACGCTGTAGCTACTAAACCTTTACTTGCATGTGTACAGCAGTAGACTACTGTGATGGTTGCATGCGGCAGTTTAATTGTGTGTGCACAATATGTCAGCATTGTACGGTGGCTTAATAAGGACATAGGAAAGAAAAACAGTGTCCCCAAATCTCACAATGTTGTCTTTTTATCTCAAAATATTGCCTCTTTTTTTTTCCCCTTTAAAATTTGGACTTTAAAAGATCCATCGGGAGCTTTCTATTTTATAGCTGTTGTAAGTGTCATATACCAGAAGTAATCGTTCCATTATCTTACACACTATAAGTCCGTCACGTTTTGGGTCCGCTAAAGTATAGCTAGAAGTTGTCAACTGACATATCAGACCCCCCCCCCCATTCCCCCGTTGATATCTGAGGGCTTGGCCTGTCAGGGTGCATGCGCATTTCTATATCATGACGCAGTTTAGACTTTGGGCTAGAAGAGGAGCAAGTTAAGCACACTGAACCGTCTGCTCGCACGGAGAAACATATCCAGATTTAAACACAGAATTTATGAAATGCTCTGTGTCACCTCCAATCCTCCTTATTTGCACATCATCTCTACTTTGATTTATGTGCTTCCACATCAAGGCATTCAAAACGATCGTGGTGACTGGAAATATGCCAAAACAAGCACTGCGTTAAGTCATTTTACGTCTTGTGTGTGTATGTGTGTGTGCTTTTAATTTACTTGTCTTTTCGTGTGTTTTTTGGTTGTTTTTTTCGTGTTTTTGTTTTTTTGTTTTTCGTGTTTCTTCTTTCACGGTTAAACTTTTGTGCGAATGTACAATACTCCAATTGGGGCACGGTACGCATTCATATCACATTGTTTTGGAACAATCTGGAACTGGAAGTATTATTTCGACCCAAGAATCACCAGGCTGGCGTGGTGGCCTGAACGGTTGGAAGACAGCACTGCGCGTCGGTGTTTGTTGTCAGGCTGTGTGAATCGCGCCGATCGGATGACAGACACTGCTTTGTTTATAACGGCATCGCCAAGGTGGAATTTTTACACGGGCCTAGGATCCCAATTCCGTATCCTCCCTTAGTTCGCAAAAGCATCCGGGAGATTACGTTTAGAGTCCGGCCTTCGGGCCAGAAGTGGGCTAGCTGACTTGCAATGGAGGGCTCACGTCGATTCGGACTGGGTTGATGTTCAACGTTCAGTGAAACCATGGCCTCGATGAGGCGTAATCTCTTGTTAATTTTAGCTTTCTGTCTTCAATTTTATAATACAATAATTCAAATTAATTATTGACATTTTGCATTCATCTTTTTCTCGCTAAGTAATCACAATTTATTTAAGATTAAATTGATGCTCATGTCTGCCTAGGTTCGATTCCACGCCGAAGCACTATTTTATATAATTTTTTTTTTTTTTTTTTTTGGGGGGGGGGGTTGTTGTTAATATCTGCATGTACATGCATGGTGTTTTAAATTTGTTTTGCTTTGTTTGTTTGTCTGTCTGTTTTTTTTTTAGGGGGGGGTGGGGGTTGTTTCTATTTGGTATATTGTTTCGCGTAAACGAAGTAGGTCATTGCAATATTTTGCACAACTTGTACTTAGAAACCAATCGGAACTTAAGACCTGAGTAGTAAATTTGATTTCTGTCTCGCTCGTCGCCTTTCACTGGAAATTTTAATGAAAGTATACATAAGGACGAAAATTGTACCTGCAAAAAGAAATGCTTCTTTTGTACAGTGTAAGGCCACCGCGACATCTTTTCTGACAATCTTGATAATATTTGTTCTTCGGGAATGTTGTGTCATTACTTAGCCTTTATATTATAAACCGTTAAGTGTGGAAACAGCTATGCTCCTGTTAGAACAACTTCACATTTCTTAAATGCTGATTTACTGAGGCAGGCGTTTGAAAGACAGTGTGATACAAACAGGTACGGTAACGTTATAAACAATGCCACGAGCTCTCCGTGCATTAACAACGATCGAAACGTGCGGTATTCATGACGGTACACAAAGCAGATAATGCGAATACAGCAGACTTAGCCGAGAATTAAACCTAGTAGCGCGGAGGATTTAATTATGACATACTAGGACTTTCTACCGGTAAACTTTACTCATTGTCGAATAAATCTATCTAATTTCTACCTTATCTAGCTTTTACTCTGTATTTAACGTATTATGACCAAAGCAAATATGAAATTCACGACAATTCCATGGGACTTGTATATTCATTTAAAATAGCTCCGTTTTGAATCTAAAATCTAACGCTCCATTGCTATGGTAACATCGTGAATAATAGCCCTGCCGCTAATGGATAGATGACATGTAGAAGATGGCCATCGATGGCGCTCTCAACTTCTCGTGCCACGTCTGGCACCTACAAGAAGTAACCGACATATTACTGGCGCAATCCCGACCGAACGTATTTTAACTCTCCTACAGACTTTTCTACACTGATCCCAGAAAGCATTAAGTGCCGTCAAAATGCCTCAGTTGCTCATAGGTACATATCCATGACGTAACACTGTTCTCGTTGTGCATAAAACTGTTGTCAAAAGTAAGGCATATATACTGATAGGCCTAGACTAGGTATACGTTGCAGACTATGCATAGGCTAACTTCACAGACAGACATACATGCACGCAGACAACTTCAGATAATGTAAAATATCACTAACCGTAATCACGTTATGTTTACGATGTCTTGAAATGTCGTCCTTTTCTTCTCTGCAACCCCGGGCCGTCATTGTAGTCGTTCGAACAACTAAATTAAGGCGAGGAACGACGTCAAGATATATCCAACGTCTAGACCACACTGCTTGCAATGAAGAGAGAACTGCCCAGTACAGTACGTGTTGATATGGACGCCTACAAAATGACAACAAATATTTTCCATTGAAAATCCACTGTGTGTGACGGTATAGTAAACACTCGTATATAGATCAACGCACACGCGCGCACGGAGGTATTATGTACGTACAGCATGCAATGCAGACAAATATTTCGGAGCGCGCGCTTCTGATTTTGTGCTGAATATTCTTGTGAGCGCTCTTGTATAACTGTTTGCATGTGCGCACGGACAAGATAGACGTCAGATTATCACGCTGTAGCTACTAAACCTTTACTTGCATGTGTACAGCAGTAGACTACTGTGATGGTTGCATGCGGCAGTTTAATTGTGTGTGCACAATATGTCAGCATTGTACGGTGGCTTCATAAGGACATAGGAAAGAAAAACAGTGTCCCCAAATCTCACAATGTTGTCTTTTTATCTCAAAATATTGCCTCTTTTTTTTTCCCCTTTAAAATTTGGACTTTAAAAGATCCATCGGGAGCTTTCTATTTTATAGCTGTTGTAAGTGTCATATACCAGAAGTAATCGTTCCATTATCTTACACACTATAAGTCCGTCACGTTTTGGGTCCGCTAAAGTATAGCTAGAAGTTGTCAACTGACATATCAGACCCCCCCCCCCATTCCCCCGTTGATATCTGAGGGCTTGGCCTGTCAGGGTGCATGCGCATTTCTATATCATGACGCAGTTTAGACTTTGGGCTAGAAGAGGAGCAAGTTAAGCACACTGAACCGTCTGCTCGCACGGAGAAACATATCCAGATTTAAACACAGAATTTATGAAATGCTCTGTGTCACCTCCAATCCTCCTTATTTGCACATCATCTCTACTTTGATTTATGTGCTTCCACATCAAGGCATTCAAAACGATCGTGGTGACTGGAAATATGCCAAAACAAGCACTGCGTTAAGTCATTTTACGTCTTGTGTGTGTATGTGTGTGTGCTTTTAATTTACTTGTCTTTTCGTGTGTTTTTTGGTTGTTTTTTTCGTGTTTTTGTTTTTTTGTTTTTCGTGTTTCTTCTTTCACGGTTAAACTTTTGTGCGAATGTACAATACTCCAATTGGGGCACGGTACGCATTCATATCACATTGTTTTGGAACAATCTGGAACTGGAAGTATTATTTCGACCCAAGAATCACCAGGCTGGCGTGGTGGCCTGAACGGTTGGAAGACAGCACTGCGCGTCGGTGTTTGTTGTCAGGCTGTGTGAATCGCGCCGATCGGATGACAGACACTGCTTTGTTTATAACGGCATCGCCAAGGTGGAATTTTTACACGGGCCTAGGATCCCAATTCCGTATCCTCCCTTAGTTCGCAAAAGCATCCGGGAGATTACGTTTAGAGTCCGGCCTTCGGGCCAGAAGTGGGCTAGCTGACTTGCAATGGAGGGCTCACGTCGATTCGGACTGGGTTGATGTTCAACGTTCAGTGAAACCATGGCCTCGATGAGGCGTAATCTCTTGTTAATTTTAGCTTTCTGTCTTCAATTTTATAATACAATAATTCAAATTAATTATTGACATTTTGCATTCATCTTTTTCTCGCTAAGTAATCACAATTTATTTAAGATTAAATTGATGCTCATGTCTGCCTAGGTTCGATTCCACGCCGAAGCACTATTTTATATAATTTTTTTTTTTTTTTTTTTGGGGGGGGGGGGGTTGTTGTTAATATCTGCATGTACATGCATGGTGTTTTAAATTTGTTTTGCTTTGTTTGTTTGTCTGTCTGTTTTTTTTTAGGGGGGGTGGGGGTTGTTTCTATTTGGTATATTGTTTCGCGTAAACGAAGTAGGTCATTGCAATATTTTGCACAACTTGTACTTAGAAACCAATCGGAACTTAAGACCTGAGTAGTAAATTTGATTTCTGTCTCGCTCGTCGCCTTTCACTGGAAATTTTAATGAAAGTATACATAAGGACGAAAATTGTACCTGCAAAAAGAAATGCTTCTTTTGTACAGTGTAAGGCCACCGCGACATCTTTTCTGACAATCTTGATAATATTTGTTCTTCGGGAATGTTGTGTCATTACTTAGCCTTTATATTATAAACCGTTAAGTGTGGAAACAGCTATGCTCCTGTTAGAACAACTTCACATTTCTTAAATGCTGATTTACTGAGGCAGGCGTTTGAAAGACAGTGTGATACAAACAGGTACGGTAACGTTATAAACAATGCCACGAGCTCTCCGTGCATTAACAACGATCGAAACGTGCGGTATTCATGACGGTACACAAAGCAGATAATGCGAATACAGCAGACTTAGCCGAGAATTAAACCTAGTAGCGCGGAGGATTTAATTATGACATACTAGGACTTTCTACCGGTAAACTTTACTCATTGTCGAATAAATCTATCTAATTTCTACCTTATCTAGCTTTTACTCTGTATTTAACGTATTATGACCAAAGCAAATATGAAATTCACGACAATTCCATGGGACTTGTATATTCATTTAAAATAGCTCCGTTTTGAATCTAAAATCTAACGCTCCATTGCTATGGTAACATCGTGAATAATAGCCCTGCCGCTAATGGATAGATGACATGTAGAAGATGGCCATCGATGGCGCTCTCAACTTCTCGTGCCACGTCTGGCACCTACAAGAAGTAACCGACATATTACTGGCGCAATCCCGACCGAACGTATTTTAACTCTCCTACAGACTTTTCTACACTGATCCCAGAAAGCATTAAGTGCCGTCAAAATGCCTCAGTTGCTCATAGGTACATATCCATGACGTAACACTGTTCTCGTTGTGCATAAAACTGTTGTCAAAAGTAAGGCATATATACTGATAGGCCTAGACTAGGTATACGTTGCAGACTATGCATAGGCTAACTTCACAGACAGACATACATGCACGCAGACAACTTCAGATAATGTAAAATATCACTAACCGTAATCACGTTATGTTTACGATGTCTTGAAATGTCGTCCTTTTCTTCTCTGCAACCCCGGGCCGTCATTGTAGTCGTTCGAACAACTAAATTAAGGCGAGGAACGACGTCAAGATATATCCAACGTCTAGACCACACTGCTTGCAATGAAGAGAGAACTGCCCAGTACAGTACGTGTTGATATGGACGCCTACAAAATGACAACAAATATTTTCCATTGAAAATCCACTGTGTGTGACGGTATAGTAAACACTCGTATATAGATCAACGCACACGCGCGCACGGAGGTATTATGTACGTACAGCATGCAATGCAGACAAATATTTCGGAGCGCGCGCTTCTGATTTTGTGCTGAATATTCTTGTGAGCGCTCTTGTATAACTGTTTGCATGTGCGCACGGACAAGATAGACGTCAGATTATCACGCTGTAGCTACTAAACCTTTACTTGCATGTGTACAGCAGTAGACTACTGTGATGGTTGCATGCGGCAGTTTAATTGTGTGTGCACAATATGTCAGCATTGTACGGTGGCTTAATAAGGACATAGGAAAGAAAAACAGTGTCCCCAAATCTCACAATGTTGTCTTTTTATCTCAAAATATTGCCTCTTTTTTTTTCCCCTTTAAAATTTGGACTTTAAAAGATCCATCGGGAGCTTTCTATTTTATAGCTGTTGTAAGTGTCATATACCAGAAGTAATCGTTCCATTATCTTACACACTATAAGTCCGTCACGTTTTGGGTCCGCTAAAGTATAGCTAGAAGTTGTCAACTGACATATCAGACCCCCCCCCCCATTCCCCCGTTGATATCTGAGGGCTTGGCCTGTCAGGGTGCATGCGCATTTCTATATCATGACGCAGTTTAGACTTTGGGCTAGAAGAGGAGCAAGTTAAGCACACTGAACCGTCTGCTCGCACGGAGAAACATATCCAGATTTAAACACAGAATTTATGAAATGCTCTGTGTCACCTCCAATCCTCCTTATTTGCACATCATCTCTACTTTGATTTATGTGCTTCCACATCAAGGCATTCAAAACGATCGTGGTGACTGGAAATATGCCAAAACAAGCACTGCGTTAAGTCATTTTACGTCTTGTGTGTGTATGTGTGTGTGCTTTTAATTTACTTGTCTTTTCGTGTGTTTTTTGGTTGTTTTTTTCGTGTTTTTGTTTTTTTGTTTTTCGTGTTTCTTCTTTCACGGTTAAACTTTTGTGCGAATGTACAATACTCCAATTGGGGCACGGTACGCATTCATATCACATTGTTTTGGAACAATCTGGAACTGGAAGTATTATTTCGACCCAAGAATCACCAGGCTGGCGTGGTGGCCTGAACGGTTGGAAGACAGCACTGCGCGTCGGTGTTTGTTGTCAGGCTGTGTGAATCGCGCCGATCGGATGACAGACACTGCTTTGTTTATAACGGCATCGCCAAGGTGGAATTTTTACACGGGCCTAGGATCCCAATTCCGTATCCTCCCTTAGTTCGCAAAAGCATCCGGGAGATTACGTTTAGAGTCCGGCCTTCGGGCCAGAAGTGGGCTAGCTGACTTGCAATGGAGGGCTCACGTCGATTCGGACTGGGTTGATGTTCAACGTTCAGTGAAACCATGGCCTCGATGAGGCGTAATCTCTTGTTAATTTTAGCTTTCTGTCTTCAATTTTATAATACAATAATTCAAATTAATTATTGACATTTTGCATTCATCTTTTTCTCGCTAAGTAATCACAATTTATTTAAGATTAAATTGATGCTCATGTCTGCCTAGGTTCGATTCCACGCCGAAGCACTATTTTATATAATTTTTTTTTTTTTTTTTGGGCTGGGGGGTTGTTGTTAATATCTGCATGTACATGCATGGTGTTTTAAATTTGTTTTGCTTTGTTTGTTTGTCTGTCTGTTTTTTTTTAGGGGGGGGTGGGGGTTGTTTCTATTTGGTATATTGTTTCGCGTAAACGAAGTAGGTCATTGCAATATTTTGCACAACTTGTACTTAGAAACCAATCGGAACTTAAGACCTGAGTAGTAAATTTGATTTCTGTCTCGCTCGTCGCCTTTCACTGGAAATTTTAATGAAAGTATACATAAGGACGAAAATTGTACCTGCAAAAAGAAATGCTTCTTTTGTACAGTGTAAGGCCACCGCGACATCTTTTCTGACAATCTTGATAATATTTGTTCTTCGGGAATGTTGTGTCATTACTTAGCCTTTATATTATAAACCGTTAAGTGTGGAAACAGCTATGCTCCTGTTAGAACAACTTCACATTTCTTAAATGCTGATTTACTGAGGCAGGCGTTTGAAAGACAGTGTGATACAAACAGGTACGGTAACGTTATAAACAATGCCACGAGCTCTCCGTGCATTAACAACGATCGAAACGTGCGGTATTCATGACGGTACACAAAGCAGATAATGCGAATACAGCAGACTTAGCCGAGAATTAAACCTAGTAGCGCGGAGGATTTAATTATGACATACTAGGACTTTCTACCGGTAAACTTTACTCATTGTCGAATAAATCTATCTAATTTCTACCTTATCTAGCTTTTACTCTGTATTTAACGTATTATGACCAAAGCAAATATGAAATTCACGACAATTCCATGGGACTTGTATATTCATTTAAAATAGCTCCGTTTTGAATCTAAAATCTAACGCTCCATTGCTATGGTAACATCGTGAATAATAGCCCTGCCGCTAATGGATAGATGACATGTAGAAGATGGCCATCGATGGCGCTCTCAACTTCTCGTGCCACGTCTGGCACCTACAAGAAGTAACCGACATATTACTGGCGCAATCCCGACCGAACGTATTTTAACTCTCCTACAGACTTTTCTACACTGATCCCAGAAAGCATTAAGTGCCGTCAAAATGCCTCAGTTGCTCATAGGTACATATCCATGACGTAACACTGTTCTCGTTGTGCATAAAACTGTTGTCAAAAGTAAGGCATATATACTGATAGGCCTAGACTAGGTATACGTTGCAGACTATGCATAGGCTAACTTCACAGACAGACATACATGCACGCAGACAACTTCAGATAATGTAAAATATCACTAACCGTAATCACGTTATGTTTACGATGTCTTGAAATGTCGTCCTTTTCTTCTCTGCAACCCCGGGCCGTCATTGTAGTCGTTCGAACAACTAAATTAAGGCGAGGAACGACGTCAAGATATATCCAACGTCTAGACCACACTGCTTGCAATGAAGAGAGAACTGCCCAGTACAGTACGTGTTGATATGGACGCCTACAAAATGACAACAAATATTTTCCATTGAAAATCCACTGTGTGTGACGGTATAGTAAACACTCGTATATAGATCAACGCACACGCGCGCACGGAGGTATTATGTACGTACAGCATGCAATGCAGACAAATATTTCGGAGCGCGCGCTTCTGATTTTGTGCTGAATATTCTTGTGAGCGCTCTTGTATAACTGTTTGCATGTGCGCACGGACAAGATAGACGTCAGATTATCACGCTGTAGCTACTAAACCTTTACTTGCATGTGTACAGCAGTAGACTACTGTGATGGTTGCATGCGGCAGTTTAATTGTGTGTGCACAATATGTCAGCATTGTACGGTGGCTTAATAAGGACATAGGAAAGAAAAACAGTGTCCCCAAATCTCACAATGTTGTCTTTTTATCTCAAAATATTGCCTCTTTTTTTTTCCCCTTTAAAATTTGGACTTTAAAAGATCCATCGGGAGCTTTCTATTTTATAGCTGTTGTAAGTGTCATATACCAGAAGTAATCGTTCCATTATCTTACACACTATAAGTCCGTCACGTTTTGGGTCCGCTAAAGTATAGCTAGAAGTTGTCAACTGACATATCAGACCCCCCCCCCCCATTCCCCCGTTGATATCTGAGGGCTTGGCCTGTCAGGGTGCATGCGCATTTCTATATCATGACGCAGTTTAGACTTTGGGCTAGAAGAGGAGCAAGTTAAGCACACTGAACCGTCTGCTCGCACGGAGAAACATATCCAGATTTAAACACAGAATTTATGAAATGCTCTGTGTCACCTCCAATCCTCCTTATTTGCACATCATCTCTACTTTGATTTATGTGCTTCCACATCAAGGCATTCAAAACGATCGTGGTGACTGGAAATATGCCAAAACAAGCACTGCGTTAAGTCATTTTACGTCTTGTGTGTGTATGTGTGTGTGCTTTTAATTTACTTGTCTTTTCGTGTGTTTTTTGGTTGTTTTTTTCGTGTTTTTGTTTTTTTGTTTTTCGTGTTTCTTCTTTCACGGTTAAACTTTTGTGCGAATGTACAATACTCCAATTGGGGCACGGTACGCATTCATATCACATTGTTTTGGAACAATCTGGAACTGGAAGTATTATTTCGACCCAAGAATCACCAGGCTGGCGTGGTGGCCTGAACGGTTGGAAGACAGCACTGCGCGTCGGTGTTTGTTGTCAGGCTGTGTGAATCGCGCCGATCGGATGACAGACACTGCTTTGTTTATAACGGCATCGCCAAGGTGGAATTTTTACACGGGCCTAGGATCCCAATTCCGTATCCTCCCTTAGTTCGCAAAAGCATCCGGGAGATTACGTTTAGAGTCCGGCCTTCGGGCCAGAAGTGGGCTAGCTGACTTGCAATGGAGGGCTCACGTCGATTCGGACTGGGTTGATGTTCAACGTTCAGTGAAACCATGGCCTCGATGAGGCGTAATCTCTTGTTAATTTTAGCTTTCTGTCTTCAATTTTATAATACAATAATTCAAATTAATTATTGACATTTTGCATTCATCTTTTTCTCGCTAAGTAATCACAATTTATTTAAGATTAAATTGATGCTCATGTCTGCCTAGGTTCGATTCCACGCCGAAGCACTATTTTATATAATTTTTTTTTTTTTTTTTTTTTTGGGGGGGGGGGGGTTGTTGTTAATATCTGCATGTACATGCATGGTGTTTTAAATTTGTTTTGCTTTGTTTGTTTGTCTGTCTGTTTTTTTTTAGGGGGGGGTGGGGGTTGTTTCTATTTGGTATATTGTTTCGCGTAAACGAAGTAGGTCATTGCAATATTTTGCACAACTTGTACTTAGAAACCAATCGGAACTTAAGACCTGAGTAGTAAATTTGATTTCTGTCTCGCTCGTCGCCTTTCACTGGAAATTTTAATGAAAGTATACATAAGGACGAAAATTGTACCTGCAAAAAGAAATGCTTCTTTTGTACAGTGTAAGGCCACCGCGACATCTTTTCTGACAATCTTGATAATATTTGTTCTTCGGGAATGTTGTGTCATTACTTAGCCTTTATATTATAAACCGTTAAGTGTGGAAACAGCTATGCTCCTGTTAGAACAACTTCACATTTCTTAAATGCTGATTTACTGAGGCAGGCGTTTGAAAGACAGTGTGATACAAACAGGTACGGTAACGTTATAAACAATGCCACGAGCTCTCCGTGCATTAACAACGATCGAAACGTGCGGTATTCATGACGGTACACAAAGCAGATAATGCGAATACAGCAGACTTAGCCGAGAATTAAACCTAGTAGCGCGGAGGATTTAATTATGACATACTAGGACTTTCTACCGGTAAACTTTACTCATTGTCGAATAAATCTATCTAATTTCTACCTTATCTAGCTTTTACTCTGTATTTAACGTATTATGACCAAAGCAAATATGAAATTCACGACAATTCCATGGGACTTGTATATTCATTTAAAATAGCTCCGTTTTGAATCTAAAATCTAACGCTCCATTGCTATGGTAACATCGTGAATAATAGCCCTGCCGCTAATGGATAGATGACATGTAGAAGATGGCCATCGATGGCGCTCTCAACTTCTCGTGCCACGTCTGGCACCTACAAGAAGTAACCGACATATTACTGGCGCAATCCCGACCGAACGTATTTTAACTCTCCTACAGACTTTTCTACACTGATCCCAGAAAGCATTAAGTGCCGTCAAAATGCCTCAGTTGCTCATAGGTACATATCCATGACGTAACACTGTTCTCGTTGTGCATAAAACTGTTGTCAAAAGTAAGGCATATATACTGATAGGCCTAGACTAGGTATACGTTGCAGACTATGCATAGGCTAACTTCACAGACAGACATACATGCACGCAGACAACTTCAGATAATGTAAAATATCACTAACCGTAATCACGTTATGTTTACGATGTCTTGAAATGTCGTCCTTTTCTTCTCTGCAACCCCGGGCCGTCATTGTAGTCGTTCGAACAACTAAATTAAGGCGAGGAACGACGTCAAGATATATCCAACGTCTAGACCACACTGCTTGCAATGAAGAGAGAACTGCCCAGTACAGTACGTGTTGATATGGACGCCTACAAAATGACAACAAATATTTTCCATTGAAAATCCACTGTGTGTGACGGTATAGTAAACACTCGTATATAGATCAACGCACACGCGCGCACGGAGGTATTATGTACGTACAGCATGCAATGCAGACAAATATTTCGGAGCGCGCGCTTCTGATTTTGTGCTGAATATTCTTGTGAGCGCTCTTGTATAACTGTTTGCATGTGCGCACGGACAAGATAGACGTCAGATTATCACGCTGTAGCTACTAAACCTTTACTTGCATGTGTACAGCAGTAGACTACTGTGATGGTTGCATGCGGCAGTTTAATTGTGTGTGCACAATATGTCAGCATTGTACGGTGGCTTCATAAGGACATAGGAAAGAAAAACAGTGTCCCCAAATCTCACAATGTTGTCTTTTTATCTCAAAATATTGCCTCTTTTTTTTTCCCCTTTAAAATTTGGACTTTAAAAGATCCATCGGGAGCTTTCTATTTTATAGCTGTTGTAAGTGTCATATACCAGAAGTAATCGTTCCATTATCTTACACACTATAAGTCCGTCACGTTTTGGGTCCGCTAAAGTATAGCTAGAAGTTGTCAACTGACATATCAGACCCCCCCCCCCATTCCCCCGTTGATATCTGAGGGCTTGGCCTGTCAGGGTGCATGCGCATTTCTATATCATGACGCAGTTTAGACTTTGGGCTAGAAGAGGAGCAAGTTAAGCACACTGAACCGTCTGCTCGCACGGAGAAACATATCCAGATTTAAACACAGAATTTATGAAATGCTCTGTGTCACCTCCAATCCTCCTTATTTGCACATCATCTCTACTTTGATTTATGTGCTTCCACATCAAGGCATTCAAAACGATCGTGGTGACTGGAAATATGCCAAAACAAGCACTGCGTTAAGTCATTTTACGTCTTGTGTGTGTATGTGTGTGTGCTTTTAATTTACTTGTCTTTTCGTGTGTTTTTTGGTTGTTTTTTTCGTGTTTTTGTTTTTTTGTTTTTCGTGTTTCTTCTTTCACGGTTAAACTTTTGTGCGAATGTACAATACTCCAATTGGGGCACGGTACGCATTCATATCACATTGTTTTGGAACAATCTGGAACTGGAAGTATTATTTCGACCCAAGAATCACCAGGCTGGCGTGGTGGCCTGAACGGTTGGAAGACAGCACTGCGCGTCGGTGTTTGTTGTCAGGCTGTGTGAATCGCGCCGATCGGATGACAGACACTGCTTTGTTTATAACGGCATCGCCAAGGTGGAATTTTTACACGGGCCTAGGATCCCAATTCCGTATCCTCCCTTAGTTCGCAAAAGCATCCGGGAGATTACGTTTAGAGTCCGGCCTTCGGGCCAGAAGTGGGCTAGCTGACTTGCAATGGAGGGCTCACGTCGATTCGGACTGGGTTGATGTTCAACGTTCAGTGAAACCATGGCCTCGATGAGGCGTAATCTCTTGTTAATTTTAGCTTTCTGTCTTCAATTTTATAATACAATAATTCAAATTAATTATTGACATTTTGCATTCATCTTTTTCTCGCTAAGTAATCACAATTTATTTAAGATTAAATTGATGCTCATGTCTGCCTAGGTTCGATTCCACGCCGAAGCACTATTTTATATAATTTTTTTTTTTTTTTTTTTGGGGGGGGGGTTGTTGTTAATATCTGCATGTACATGCATGGTGTTTTAAATTTGTTTTGCTTTGTTTGTTTGTCTGTCTGTTTTTTTTTTAGGGGGGGGTGGGGGTTGTTTCTATTTGGTATATTGTTTCGCGTAAACGAAGTAGGTCATTGCAATATTTTGCACAACTTGTACTTAGAAACCAATCGGAACTTAAGACCTGAGTAGTAAATTTGATTTCTGTCTCGCTCGTCGCCTTTCACTGGAAATTTTAATGAAAGTATACATAAGGACGAAAATTGTACCTGCAAAAAGAAATGCTTCTTTTGTACAGTGTAAGGCCACCGCGACATCTTTTCTGACAATCTTGATAATATTTGTTCTTCGGGAATGTTGTGTCATTACTTAGCCTTTATATTATAAACCGTTAAGTGTGGAAACAGCTATGCTCCTGTTAGAACAACTTCACATTTCTTAAATGCTGATTTACTGAGGCAGGCGTTTGAAAGACAGTGTGATACAAACAGGTACGGTAACGTTATAAACAATGCCACGAGCTCTCCGTGCATTAACAACGATCGAAACGTGCGGTATTCATGACGGTACACAAAGCAGATAATGCGAATACAGCAGACTTAGCCGAGAATTAAACCTAGTAGCGCGGAGGATTTAATTATGACATACTAGGACTTTCTACCGGTAAACTTTACTCATTGTCGAATAAATCTATCTAATTTCTACCTTATCTAGCTTTTACTCTGTATTTAACGTATTATGACCAAAGCAAATATGAAATTCACGACAATTCCATGGGACTTGTATATTCATTTAAAATAGCTCCGTTTTGAATCTAAAATCTAACGCTCCATTGCTATGGTAACATCGTGAATAATAGCCCTGCCGCTAATGGATAGATGACATGTAGAAGATGGCCATCGATGGCGCTCTCAACTTCTCGTGCCACGTCTGGCACCTACAAGAAGTAACCGACATATTACTGGCGCAATCCCGACCGAACGTATTTTAACTCTCCTACAGACTTTTCTACACTGATCCCAGAAAGCATTAAGTGCCGTCAAAATGCCTCAGTTGCTCATAGGTACATATCCATGACGTAACACTGTTCTCGTTGTGCATAAAACTGTTGTCAAAAGTAAGGCATATATACTGATAGGCCTAGACTAGGTATACGTTGCAGACTATGCATAGGCTAACTTCACAGACAGACATACATGCACGCAGACAACTTCAGATAATGTAAAATATCACTAACCGTAATCACGTTATGTTTACGATGTCTTGAAATGTCGTCCTTTTCTTCTCTGCAACCCCGGGCCGTCATTGTAGTCGTTCGAACAACTAAATTAAGGCGAGGAACGACGTCAAGATATATCCAACGTCTAGACCACACTGCTTGCAATGAAGAGAGAACTGCCCAGTACAGTACGTGTTGATATGGACGCCTACAAAATGACAACAAATATTTTCCATTGAAAATCCACTGTGTGTGACGGTATAGTAAACACTCGTATATAGATCAACGCACACGCGCGCACGGAGGTATTATGTACGTACAGCATGCAATGCAGACAAATATTTCGGAGCGCGCGCTTCTGATTTTGTGCTGAATATTCTTGTGAGCGCTCTTGTATAACTGTTTGCATGTGCGCACGGACAAGATAGACGTCAGATTATCACGCTGTAGCTACTAAACCTTTACTTGCATGTGTACAGCAGTAGACTACTGTGATGGTTGCATGCGGCAGTTTAATTGTGTGTGCACAATATGTCAGCATTGTACGGTGGCTTAATAAGGACATAGGAAAGAAAAACAGTGTCCCCAAATCTCACAATGTTGTCTTTTTATCTCAAAATATTGCCTCTTTTTTTTTCCCCTTTAAAATTTGGACTTTAAAAGATCCATCGGGAGCTTTCTATTTTATAGCTGTTGTAAGTGTCATATACCAGAAGTAATCGTTCCATTATCTTACACACTATAAGTCCGTCACGTTTTGGGTCCGCTAAAGTATAGCTAGAAGTTGTCAACTGACATATCAGACCCCCCCCCCCATTCCCCCGTTGATATCTGAGGGCTTGGCCTGTCAGGGTGCATGCGCATTTCTATATCATGACGCAGTTTAGACTTTGGGCTAGAAGAGGAGCAAGTTAAGCACACTGAACCGTCTGCTCGCACGGAGAAACATATCCAGATTTAAACACAGAATTTATGAAATGCTCTGTGTCACCTCCAATCCTCCTTATTTGCACATCATCTCTACTTTGATTTATGTGCTTCCACATCAAGGCATTCAAAACGATCGTGGTGACTGGAAATATGCCAAAACAAGCACTGCGTTAAGTCATTTTACGTCTTGTGTGTGTATGTGTGTGTGCTTTTAATTTACTTGTCTTTTCGTGTGTTTTTTGGTTGTTTTTTTCGTGTTTTTGTTTTTTTGTTTTTCGTGTTTCTTCTTTCACGGTTAAACTTTTGTGCGAATGTACAATACTCCAATTGGGGCACGGTACGCATTCATATCACATTGTTTTGGAACAATCTGGAACTGGAAGTATTATTTCGACCCAAGAATCACCAGGCTGGCGTGGTGGCCTGAACGGTTGGAAGACAGCACTGCGCGTCGGTGTTTGTTGTCAGGCTGTGTGAATCGCGCCGATCGGATGACAGACACTGCTTTGTTTATAACGGCATCGCCAAGGTGGAATTTTTACACGGGCCTAGGATCCCAATTCCGTATCCTCCCTTAGTTCGCAAAAGCATCCGGGAGATTACGTTTAGAGTCCGGCCTTCGGGCCAGAAGTGGGCTAGCTGACTTGCAATGGAGGGCTCACGTCGATTCGGACTGGGTTGATGTTCAACGTTCAGTGAAACCATGGCCTCGATGAGGCGTAATCTCTTGTTAATTTTAGCTTTCTGTCTTCAATTTTATAATACAATAATTCAAATTAATTATTGACATTTTGCATTCATCTTTTTCTCGCTAAGTAATCACAATTTATTTAAGATTAAATTGATGCTCATGTCTGCCTAGGTTCGATTCCACGCCGAAGCACTATTTTATATAATTTTTTTTTTTTTTTTTTGGGGGGGGGGGGTTGTTGTTAATATCTGCATGTACATGCATGGTGTTTTAAATTTGTTTTGCTTTGTTTGTTTGTCTGTCTGTTTTTTTTTTTAGGGGGGGGTGGGGGTTGTTTCTATTTGGTATATTGTTTCGCGTAAACGAAGTAGGTCATTGCAATATTTTGCACAACTTGTACTTAGAAACCAATCGGAACTTAAGACCTGAGTAGTAAATTTGATTTCTGTCTCGCTCGTCGCCTTTCACTGGAAATTTTAATGAAAGTATACATAAGGACGAAAATTGTACCTGCAAAAAGAAATGCTTCTTTTGTACAGTGTAAGGCCACCGCGACATCTTTTCTGACAATCTTGATAATATTTGTTCTTCGGGAATGTTGTGTCATTACTTAGCCTTTATATTATAAACCGTTAAGTGTGGAAACAGCTATGCTCCTGTTAGAACAACTTCACATTTCTTAAATGCTGATTTACTGAGGCAGGCGTTTGAAAGACAGTGTGATACAAACAGGTACGGTAACGTTATAAACAATGCCACGAGCTCTCCGTGCATTAACAACGATCGAAACGTGCGGTATTCATGACGGTACACAAAGCAGATAATGCGAATACAGCAGACTTAGCCGAGAATTAAACCTAGTAGCGCGGAGGATTTAATTATGACATACTAGGACTTTCTACCGGTAAACTTTACTCATTGTCGAATAAATCTATCTAATTTCTACCTTATCTAGCTTTTACTCTGTATTTAACGTATTATGACCAAAGCAAATATGAAATTCACGACAATTCCATGGGACTTGTATATTCATTTAAAATAGCTCCGTTTTGAATCTAAAATCTAACGCTCCATTGCTATGGTAACATCGTGAATAATAGCCCTGCCGCTAATGGATAGATGACATGTAGAAGATGGCCATCGATGGCGCTCTCAACTTCTCGTGCCACGTCTGGCACCTACAAGAAGTAACCGACATATTACTGGCGCAATCCCGACCGAACGTATTTTAACTCTCCTACAGACTTTTCTACACTGATCCCAGAAAGCATTAAGTGCCGTCAAAATGCCTCAGTTGCTCATAGGTACATATCCATGAC